>NC_084810.1:2267250-2567250 GCF_963583255.1 Pyrus communis
TTTGCTTTCATGTCTCTATCCATTTACATACTTATCCACACTAGTGACTAGAGCAATCTAGCAAATGTCACAAACTTGACACTGTCTGTTGTAACAAAGTCCTCGCCGATTTTATGCATCAACATTTGGCGCCGTCTATGGGAATCGCACTTATTCCTACTCTCTCTCCAACTTTGTCAAGCTGGTTTCCACCATTCGTACACTTTCTTTCGACCAGGCACCCCTCTCCAACATAGGGAACGAAGGGAGCCATAGCACGCAGAATGACACCCCCCTCGCACTTAGTGCGAAGCAATGAAAAAAGTTTGCTCTTCAGGCTAAAGTCGATGAGCTAGAGGCTTAGAAAAACAAGATAGCGATAAAGAATGAGATCCTCCAAAAGCAGTTGAGAAGCTCTTCGGGATGCTCCATGAAGCTAGGCATACTCAAACACATGAACTCATTGCCCCGTGGAAGTCAACCACTACCTGAGTGCCCCTCAACACGGGGGGTCACCTGCCTTCAACATAGATATTCCTAATGGGAAGTGAAATACTCATCAAGGTGTTGATCAACATGAGACCTCTCTCGACCCAACTGCTTCGACCCGAAGTAGGAGAAATGGAGGAAGACATCTTCTTACAGAAAGAGTGGAAGGATCAAAAGCCGTTTATCGCAACTATCGGGACTACCTGAGGCAACGTCAAGAGAACCCCATCCACATAAGCTCGAAGGTCAATAACCCAAGGGTTTCTGAAAGATTCGGTCTCCTCCCATGTCCCAAATCAGTTGCCACTCTAAGGAATGAGCGACAAGTCCTAAAGGAATATGAAGGTACGGGGGACTCGGGGGTGTTTCGACAGGCTCGCCTTGGAAGTCAGTACAGTGAGTCCAAAGAAAAATATTATGCTCTTAATCAAGCTTTCCTACTTCCAAAAGGTGATGGAGACTTACGGAAGAAGGATCCAGCAACACCTGACTCCACTTAGGATCCCTTTGTCCTACAGCTCATTGAGGAAGTAAACAAGTTGAAGGCCGAACGTTAGGTCGAAACACCTAACTGGAACCAACCCAGGCCTGGCCCTCTTACAAGGAGGATCCTCGACACCTCCCTTCAAGCAAAAACAAAGTAGAAGCTTGGTTTACAGCTCTACATTGGAAGGGAGGACCCGATTGAACACCTTAACCTCTTTGAGTACACCATGGCATACCGGATGCACGCTGAAGAAGAGCAATGTCTTCTCTTCCCCTCTACCCTCTCTGGCGAATCTCTAAATTGGTATTGGCGTCTTCCACCTGAGATGGTAGACTCATTTGAGGAACTAAGGATACTGTTTGTCTCTTAACACATTTTCCAGACAGATCGCTTGCATTCTGCAAATGACTTGTACACTATTAACCAGAAACCGGACGAGTCACTACAAAAGTATGCTGACCGCTTCAGCCACGAGTATTCTCGCTGCGCTGAGGCAGATGATAAGACTACCCTTAAAGCCTTCATGGCAAGCCTACGCGACTGTTTCTTCAAGTACATGATCAATGCCAACACTTGAAAAACTTACTTTGAAGTGATGGCATAGGCTTACAACCATACCTCCGCCGAGGCAATGACATATCAAGGGAAACTCCCTACAGCCATCCCTTATCAGTAAATGGGGAGTGGAAGCCAGATCCAACCAAATGAGAAGACCTCAACCTTCCAAACGGCTGCGACGCTTCCCCTTACCCTACCTAATACCTCGCCAAGTCAACAGGTGTATCATTCTCAGGGTAAGAGGAAAGACTTCCATCTCACCAGTCTCATATTAGTAAAAAGAGTAAGGGGCAATATCGTAATAACCAAGGGTATCGTCACGATAATGCCCACAATCATCATGAAATATACACACCTTTGAACGCCACATGCACGGCCATTTACCCCAGTATAGCTCATTTGATACCGAAGCCAAAACCAAGGGAGCCAGATTACAAGTCTACAAAGAACACATGCATGTTTTGTGGTTACCACGAGTATAACGGTCATGACGGCGAGAAGTGTATCACCCTCCGTGATCATATTGAAGCTTTGGCACGTGAAGGAAAAATTGATCAATTCCTTCTTCACTGTCCAAGGGATAATTGCAATCAAGCCAAGTGAATGTGATATATTCCATAAGCAATGACACACCCATATCTGAATCTTCCAACAGGGCCATGAAAAACAATGAACGAACTTTAAGGCATGGCCACAAAGTGTTTCACGTGGAGGACATCAGGGGAGGTAAGTATCAAAAGCCTAACTGGGATCCAATATGCTTCTACCCTGAGGAAGAAAGAGGTATCATCTATCCTCACAACGACCCACTGATCGTGGAGGCTCACATAGCCAACTTTGAGTACGACGAATCCTGGTAGACACGGGAGCGTCGGTCAATATCATATTTACTGAAGCTTTCAGAACACTTAATGTATTTGAACACTTGCTCGATCACTCAGTTTTTCCTTTGTTAAGCTTCTTGGTGATATCGTGCAACCTTTAAGGAGCATACACTTACCCTTCATCATTGGTACAAGCCCTTACACAGCCACCATCACCACTAACTTCCTGGTGGTTGACTGCCCAACGGCATACAATGTCATCTTTAAGCGCACAGGCATCAATGATCTCAAGGCCATGGTATCCACACATGTTGTTGATGAAATTTCCAACCCCCTATGACAATGGTTACATCAGAATAGATCAACTTAGTGTACAATCATATTATAACACTTCAGTCAAGCAACAACACTTGCTTATGCCCAAAGAAACACTTTCTATACATGACCAAGTTATAAAGACCAGCTTGAACAAAGCCAACTTGGATCTTCACGGTGGTAACAATCAACTCGACGATCCTCGAGATGACTCTTTCACCCAACAAGCACAACCTACTGAAAAATTGGAGAATGTCTCTATCTCAGAAGATTATCCGAACCGCATAGTGAAATTGGCACCACTTTGTCACCACCCATTCGGTTGGCATTGATTTCTTTTTTGTAAAAGAACACTGAAGTCTTCGTCTGGTCATACAAAGACATGCCAAGCATCTCTCCAGATATCATTTGTCATCGCTTAAGTATTGATCCCAAGACCAAGCCGGTGAGACAAACGAAGATCTTATGATGCTGAACGATACGAGGCAATAAAAGCAGAAGTTAAAAAACTCAAAAGCATAGGCTTCGTCCGTGAAGTCAATTATCCAACGTGGGTAGCAAATGTGGTATTTGTTAAGAAAAATCCGACCAATGAATGCCTCTTACTTCAAAAGATCTTGTGGACAATGTGTGTCGACTACACCGGCTTAAACAAAGGATGTCCGAATGACAGCTTTCCCCTTCCTCTCATTGATAGACTTATAGACTCTACAGCAGGGTGTGAACTTTTAAGCTTCATAGATGCTTACTCAGGGTACAACCAAATCCTCATGAACCTTTCGGACCAAGAATATACGGCCTTCACTACTCACAGAAGACTATATTGCTATAAAGTCATGTTATTCGGCCTAAAGAATGCAGGGGCGACTTATCAGAGATTAGTCAATTCGATGTTTGCTGAATAGATTGGGAAGAGCATGGAAGTTTATGTTGATGATATGTTAGTAAAAAATAAACATGCTGACCAACACATCACCAACCTGTCTGAAACCTTCTCCATCTTGAAGAAGTATCGAATGAGGTTGAACCCCCAACAGATGCGACCTCGGCGTCGGCTCTGGAAAATTTTTGGGCTTTATGATTAGCCAATGAGGCGTTGAAGCTAACCCGAGAAGATTAAAGCAATCATTGACATGAAAAAACCGGTAACTTCAAAAAACATCCAAAGCCTTACTGGCAAGGTAGCAGCCTTGACCAGATTCATCTCTAAGGCCACAGACAAATGCGCTCCTTTTTGCAAAGCACTTAAGGGAAGTAAGAAGTACATTACGTGGACTAGTGAATGTGCCTAAGCATTTAAAAACCTCAATGAGTACATGAGTAAAGCCCATCTGCTTTCCAAATCTGAAGTTGGTGGCACCCTAATTGTCTATCTGTCTGTCTCGGCTTCAGCAGTTAGTTCCGTCCTCATTCGTAGGGATGGTAGTAACGAATGACATGTCTACTATGCTAGCGAGGCCCTACAAGATGCGGAGACACGATACTCCAACATTGAGAAATTAGCTCTAGCATTAGTTATGTTTGCTCGGAAACTTCGCCCCTACTTCCAAGCACGCTCCATCATAGTGCTTACCAATCACCCTCTTCGACAAATACTTCAGATTCCTGACACTTCGGGGCGAATGATCAAATGGGCAATAGCATTGGAAAAGTTTGATATCTCCTACCAAACAAAGCCAGTTGAGAAGGGCCAAGCAGTTGCAGATTTCATTGCCGAATTCACTTATCCTGTTGACATTTCTCCTACACATGAGGCAGTGGCTTCATTACCCCCGGAAGCTCGGAAGGTAGAACCAACACTCCCAGTATGGACTTTATATGTTGATGGCTCATCCAACCAATAGGGCTATGGAGCAGGACTAGTCCTGACTACCCCTGATAAAATGGCAATGGAGTATACTCTTCGCTTCAAATTCAAGGCGTTAAACAATGAGGCTGAGTATGAGGCCCTTTTAGCAGGCTTACGTTTGGCAAAACACCTTGGAGTTAAACAAATTAATATCTTTAGTGACTCCCAATTGGTGGTTAACCAGGTAAAGAACAACTTTGACGCTAAGGATAACTCCATGACAACGTATCTTGCGCAAACGCAACTTTTGCTCAAGCACTTCCACTACCAGATCACCCAAGTCCCTCGAGTAGCAAATAGTCATGCAGATGCTTTGGCTCGCCTCACCTCAACAGTGGAAGACAAGATTAGGAGAAAAATTCATGTTGAATTGTTGGTAGCATCAAGCACCATGGTTGCACAAGTGTGCAACTTGCAACATAGGGATAGCTGGATCATCCCGATTTATAAATTCCTTGCCCATGGCACCCTCCTAAATGATAAAGTCCAAGCTAAGCAGATTCGATACAAGTCTACCCGTTACCTAATCATTAATGACCAACTCTATAAGCGAGGTTTTAACTTACGATACTTACGGTGCTTCACACCTGTGGAAGCGGAAATTATCCTTCGAGAAATACATGAAGGAGTCTGCGGAGATCATGCAAGATCTCGATCCCTAGCACATAAGGCTTTTCGTCAAGGATATTACTGGCCAACACTCCACCAAGATGCCATCAGAATATCCCGCTCATGATAAGTGTCAACGATACGCAAATATTCATCATTCCCCTCCCGAGCCTTTTACTTCTATGATAAGCCCTTGGCCTTTCGCCCAATGAGGACTTGATTTGATCGGCCCAATGCTGCAGGGAAGGGCAAGGTCTGCTATGCAATCGTTGCAATTGACTACTTCACAAAGTGGGCTAAAGTAGAACCCTTGGCAACCATTACCGAGGCAAAAATATAAGACTTCGTATGGAAGAACATCCTTTGCACATTTGGCACTCCCAATGCAATAGTCACTAATAATGGGCGACAGTTCGACAACAAGAAGTTCAGGATGTTCTGCTCTAATTTCAACATCAACTTATGTTTCGCCTCCTCAACTCATCCCCAATCTAATGGACAAGTCGATGCCATCAACAAAATAATCAAGCACACTTTGAAAACTAGCTTGGATAAGGCTAAAGGTTGTTGGCCAGAACTTGTACCCCAAGTTCTTTGGTCATACCGCACTTCGTATCGGACTTCAACAGGAGAAACTTCATTCTCACTTGCTTTTGGTACAGAGACCGTTGTCCTAGTTGAGCTTGAGCTAGCAACGTTTCAAGTCCAGTACTACATGCAAAGTGAAAATGACAAACAACTCACCCTCAACTTGTATCTAGTCGAGGAACATAGAAACCATGCTCACTTGAGGAATGTCGCCTACAAGCAGCGCATCTCCAACTACTACGACTCAAGAGTCAAACATCGCTCTTTCAAAATGGAGGACTGGGTATTGAAGAAAAGACTACTCTGCGACAAAGTCCTGAGCGAATGCACCCTCAGCCCAAATTGGGATGGACCATTTGAAGTTATTGGCATCAGTCGCCCTGGCTTCTACAAGCTCAAGAGCTCCGATGGCAAGACCATTTGCCATCCATGAAACGTTGTTCACTTGAAGTACTATTACAAGTAGACTCACACTGTACAAGTGTCGAGCTACGGCCATACGGCATCCTATGTAATGAAGGCCATTTGGCATCAATTCAATAAAGAGGTGATTTAGACAACTTGGTCCTAAATTCCTTACATCCCTATCACTGAAATGCTCAGGTTTGAAGCTTCAACACGAATGCTTACAACATGAAATAAAGTCTAAGTATATGTCAACACGACTTATATCCAAACAAGGGATATATTCAAATATAGCCAAACATTCATCAATGATAGTACAAATACTTGGCAATTAACATCAAAGCGCACAATACAAGGTTGTAAACATACATAAACAAAAGAAACCCTCAAGCTTACAACATGGCACATGCCACACAAATAACAAACTAGTACATTCAGAGTACAAACAGAAAAAGAGAAAGAAGGCACTATGAGTCATCTTCATCTGAGGCCGAACCCCTGACAATATCACTCTGCGTTTCAACCCCATCGCCATCACCACCATCCTCGGCATCTGCAGAACCATCCTTACTCTCCCGAGACTGCTCACCGACACTAGCCTCATTATCAGAGTCATCTTCACTACTGGAATCAACTGCGAGGACGAAGACTTCATCTCTTTGTCGATACTCATTCATCTCATCACGGTACTTTCGGATAATGCTTCCATTATCGTAACGCTCAAGGATGGACATCCATTTCCTTTTCTCCAAATTAGCCGCCCAGATGCAATGAGGCCTAGAGGCATTGTGAAAGGCCTGGGAACCTAAGAACTCCTGCACGGCAGCGTTCATCTTAGTTGGGATACTCCTCTTCAGCCCACAAACCTCAACCAAGGCACTATCCAACTCCCATTTAACCTTGGAAACTTCAAGAATAGTTGTCTCCAACTATTTCTCAGTCATCTCCAATTGTTTCTTGAGCCTCACGTTCTCACCATTCCGCCTCTTCAAACATTCAAGGTTTTGATCCTTGCAGCGGATGGCCTCAGCCAAAGCTTTGCTCGTTTTTCTGGTGTTATTCACAAGCTGCTTATTCTCCTTAAACTTTTCCTTGTACCACTTAACCTCTCGTAATCTGTCGTCATAATCAGTCATGACCTACATGACAAGATGATTGTCACTACCAAGAAAAAGAGGGGAAAAAATAAAGAAATGACAGAATAACACTTACATAAGAAGATAGCCTCATCATTCGGTCACGATCTGATTCGTTCTTATCTAGCGACTTGCCAAGCTCATCAACATTGGATCGACGTCCTGCCAGGCAATTATTGACATATCTAAAACTACTTGGCTGCATGGCAACCTTCAAATCTTTCCAATGGATGTTGCCAACCTCTTCCTTATACTTCCTCTTACGGCTGGAGCTAAGGTCACCTTCTTGGTCAGTGGACTCCATGGTTGGAGGAAAAATGGGATCGATGGTAGGAAGATGAGGCAACAGTCGTCTCTCCTCCCCTGCAACTATGGTAGCAGCACACCCGATGGCCTCAGCTTCAGCCTTCGTTGAGGCAGTAATCTTGAGGACCTCCTCTTGCGACTTAGGTCTAAGGGCTGGCCTCACCCGGTGCTTACGAGCTCCCTTATGAAACAAAATGTCGTCTACGAGAACTACCATGGGTGCTTTCCCTTTCTTGATGTTAATCCCCCCTTTCTTGCTTACTTTCTCCATTGAACAAGAAAAATCAAAGTAAGGAATGCAACTTTGTAAAAGAAAGAGGGGGTGAAATAAAAGATACAACTTACTTGCTCATCTCTGGCATTCCGACACTAGGGGCTAGAAACCGTACTTTCGAAACAAAGATCGTAGCTTGCCCAAATGTCTATCCTCCTTAGGCACCCTTAACACCTTCTCCACATCAGCCAGCTCCCGTCCGGACAATTTGATGTTGGCTCGCGTCACTGCATGAAGGAAAATGTTAGACGCAAAAAGAAATCACAACAAATAGCAAACAATGCGAACAATAGATACATTACAACCTATAGTTTAGAAGTGGGTAGAGACACGTCGCTCAGGTGTGACACCCCTAACATGCTCCCAATCATTATAAAGAAAGCACCAACGGTTTTTCCAAGTGCAGTACGCCTTTTTCTTACAAAAAACAATACGCTATTTCACTCCGACATGCATACTCGGCATACCCAATGCATGCTTTCACCGGGCGCATCTTATAGCAGTAGCACCACTGATAGAATGAAGGCTCACTTAACCCACATTCCATCCAAATAATAAAAAACCCAATCAAGGTATCCCAAAAACTAGGATTGAGTTGTCCAAGCGCATATACAATGAAAGATAGTATCTGTTGCAACCACGGGTGCAAAGGCAGCTTCACCCTTAAGGTCAATAATATTTGGGTATAGAACATAACATGACCCTTAGGCGGTTCATAGGGCAATTCTTCATGATGTACCAAACGCATTCCTACACTACGGGGGATACTGCATGACTGCCTTAGGGCCTCAAGCTGTTTTTCGCTATCTAATAAGTTTTTCTCTAAATGGTCCGCTATGAACTTAAAGCGAAATATGGGTATAGCGTCAAAAACAAACCCCTCAATCACTGACATCAAGGAGCAAGAACCAATATTGGCTAAGGTTTGACAATTGTGAAGATCATCCAACGTTTCTTTTGTACAAGACTCCAACAAAGGCCCTGAAGACTCCAACATTGCAAGCTCAAACCTAGAGCTAAAGCTAGAGCTAGGGGAGTCCTCATCACTAGGACTTCCAGACTCTGACATCTACAACAAACAGAAACAAACTCTATCACTACATGAAAAATCGAAACATAAGGAAGTTCCTAGGGCATGAAGAAAAGCTCAACCAATTCATCATGTTCTCAACCAAATACATGAACACTCAAACAATTCAACAAGAATGAAAGCATGTGATATAGTAAAGAAGACTACCAACCTGAAGATGGTGCAAAGCAATGCCGAAATCCCTCCCAACTAGAGAACACTCTGTTTTCAAAAATTACTACAAAATGAGCAAATGCGGGTAATGTAAAGAGTAGACACTTATTCTTCTTATATAAATTTAACAGAACCAAAGAAATTCAAAATTCAAATTCAAACCATGAGAAAGCCCCACATGGAAAGTGACACGCCCCGACCCCAAGGTCCTAGGGACATCGAGATGATCACGTGCTGGCCGACACCCGAAGGGTGACGAAAGCCATTTAATTTAGACAAAAATTGAGAAATAAACTAAAGTACGCAGTAAAGGCTAAATACACAAATAAAAGTTTGACTTCTAAGTATTGAAATTAGGTAATACACAACACGTCCAGACCATAAGTCTAACAATGAGTACAAGTAGAACTAAGATAGAGAAGTGCTATTACAATAGATGGCGAAACGAAGCGAATATAACACAATATCACTGGTAGGAGAACGCCTCGTAGCTCAGGTCGTATTCCTCGTTCATAGGTCCTGAAGGGGGCGCAAAACAAACATGAGTAGACCAAGTTGATATATATATATATATATATATAATAAAACAGTTATCAACGTACTAGCCCTCAGGTTTTATGAACACACATATATAATGAGAAACATAGGTTTTCCAAAACCTAGCATGTCGTGCAATGTCTCAAATCATAATTCGCATAAAATAATAAACACTAGTGAATGTCCGATATAACTCTTCAGGCCTTATGCCGGCTCCCCGTCTCTGAGCAGACAGTTAGAGGAAAATACACTTCAGGCCCCTTGCCGGCTCCCCGTCTCTGAGCAGACAGTCAGAGGAAAACACACTCCAAGCCCTATGCCAACACCAAACCGTCGCCCGGGACGGACCAGATCTATCCTTACGTCCCGTAACGGAAATGACCACTAGGTAAGTACAAAACCAGTGAACATACATATATTGAAAATCAACTTCATAGTATAAATTCATTCATCATCTATACTATAAAGAGGGGTTCTAAACATATTCTAAATATCATATCATCATCCATAAGATATTATATAAGAACATGGGTTATAGGAAAAATAATAATACTTCAAACTAGCCTCAGTAAGCATGTTATCTCGTAAAACGGTTCATAAAACATAATTGTAAAGTCATGTTTTTCTATGTATGCAATTCTACCATTAAAACATGCATTTTTAGAAGGGGTCCACTCACCGTACACCGATGGTGCAAGCCGTACCAAACAGGAATAACGGAATCACTGCTAAGAATCGCACATAAACACACAATTGATACTTTTAGTCAAACTCTACTCAAACGATTTAATTTGAGAAAACGGACATCGGAAACGGGTTTAGAACGTCGAAATTAGCCTAGGAGGGTCTCCGCACGAAACTCAAAAAGTCAACGGTCAAAGTCAACGTTGACCGTTGACCCAGTCAACGGTCAACGGGTCAAAGTCAACGAGTCAGGGTCAACGGGTTTGGGCTTTAGGGTTTGGGTTAGGATAAATGGGTTTAGGTTTTAGGTGGGCTTGGTTTGGGTTTGAAACCATACGGCCCAAAGGCCCAATTAAAAAGGGTAATGGGTTTGCTAACAGGCCCTAAGGCCTTTGGGTTTTTAAGGAAACAAAATAAAAATAAAAATGGAAAGGGTTAGGGTTTTGGGCCAAAGACCAAAACAGGCCTAAGGCCCGTGGGGGGTGGAGAACGGCCTGAAGGCCTGGGTGCACCGGAGAAGGACGCCGGAGCTTTCACAGCTCCGGCCAACACTAAACATGCAACCTAGAGCCCGATCTAGGTACCAAAATGAAGCATTAGACAAGAGAAGTAGTTTGATACCTTTGATTCGCCGTAAAACGGCTTGTGGTGGCCGGAAAATCCCTTAAAAACCACACAACTCGCCGGAAATTTGGGTGAGCCTTCACCCGTGCCAAAAACACTCCAAAACCCTGGAAATAATGAACCCAAACTCAATAAACACATCTAGGCAAAGTCTAACATAAGAAAAAAAGAAGAAATAAGGCTTACCCAACCGGAAAAACAACAAAACTCGCCGGAGGTGTTCGTGTCCTCCCGGCGACGCGAGCAGGGGAGAGAGAGAGATGCAGTTGAATGGCGACGATGGTGACTCTCCCTGAGCTGTGCAACTGTGGGTGTGTGTGTGCACTTTCACGGTGAAGAAGAAGGAGAGAAATGGGAGAGTTTCGAAGGAGAGAAGAAAGGTGCAGACAAAACAAAACAAAAGAAAGGAAAAGAAGAAAAAGGAAAAAAAAAAAAGAAGGAAGAAAGAATGGGTGTCACGGTAGGTGGGAGGGACAAAAGAGAAAAAGGGAAGAGAGTTGGGGTGCTGCCACGTGGCAGCCTAAGGATAGGGTAACAATTTAAATTTTGAGATCTTGATTGGGTGACAAATTGAGGACTAAAGTGATAATTCTATAAATTTTTAGAGAGAATTACAGAATTATCCTTATAAGTAGGGGCGGGTGTAACAATCTACCCCCTTTATAGAAATTTCGTCCTCGAAATTTACAACCTCAAGTAAATAAAAACGGATACTGATTTCTCATCAAATCCTCCGTTTCCCACGTCGCTTCTTCAACAGCGTGGTTCCTCCAGAGAACTTTCACCAACGAAATAACCTTGTTCCTCAACACCTTATCCTGCCGATCAAGGATAGCCACGGGTTCCTCCATGTAGCTAACGTCCTGATTTATCTCCAGTGGCTCCAATTGAATAATGTGTGAGGGATCTGGTACATATTTTCGAAGCATAGAAACATGGAAAACGTTGTGAATCATCGACAACTCCGATGGTAGCTCCAAACGGTAGGCAACTGCACCAATTCTCTCAGTAATCTGATAAGGACCGACATATCAAGGACTCAACTTTCCTCGCTTACCAAAACGAACAACCCCTTTCCAGGGAGACAACTTCAAAAACACAAAGTCCCCAACCTTATACTCACGATCCCTGAAATGTTTGTCCCCAAAACTCTTCTGTCGATCTTGCGCTGTCTTTAGATTTCTTTTAATCAGCTGGATGTTAACATTTGTGGTGTCCACAATCTCTGGTCCCACTAACATACATATAAACTTAAGAACAAACATTCCTTCCCCCACACTCATTTTCTTGCATAATGTAACTCAAAAGGAATTCATTTAAGTCATGCTCACTATCTTTTAAGAACAAGGGTGTGGACTGTCCTAAACTAGGCTAGGTGAGGATAATGTAGGTTAACAAGGAATAAAGGCTTAACAAGGCTTAACGGGGTTAACTTAAACAAATAATGAAGTAGGATACACTGCAATTTGGCTTTGGTGGTGGTCACTACACAACTTCTTCTTGAATATGTGTTATGCAAATCAATAACATGCTTTGAATGAAATGGGCATGAGTTCTAGCATTTGGAACTATATGATGAAACGCCTTCTAAGTAGTAACCAAGCAAAGAATAATGAGATCATGCAACGACTTTAGAAACAATAATGCACAGATTTTAACTCTCCAAAAAAACGTTTAGGCTCAAGTCTCACAAGGTTGTAGCGTTTGTTTGAGTTCCTTCTTTCAAGCATGTTACAAAAACAAATTTTTCTTTTATGATTGCATGTGAAGTCATACATTATAACCATAACCAAGCATATACCAAGAGTAAATCAAACTTTTCTCCATGTTTATAACTCTTTTTAACAGTCATGCAATTACAAACCAAATCCTCATCATTGTGTTGGAAGGTATCCTAAGACACAAACACACAAAAACGACTCAAAACACTCTTTTTAGGCTTTTCAAAACATGTTTTTCAAATTTTTATGTGATTTTCGGAGTTATAAAACAAAACATACTAAAACACTCTAAAACAGCTTAAAAACACCTTAAAACAGCAAGGAACAACACTTAAAGTTATGGGTGATAAAATCCCACGAATTTGCATCAAATATACTTAGTTACCCCCCCCCCCCCCACACTTAAATCAAACATTGTCCTCAATGTTTTAAGCATAGATTCACACAAAACATAAGTAAACACATAAACAGCAACTAAACATACTAAACATGGCAGAATATAACTAACAAAGAGAAGAGTTTAGGGACGCAAATTTGGTTATGGAGTGTAAATTTCATCTTCTCCTTGGTGATTGCATTGAGGCTTGATCTTGGTGATTCCACAGGCTTAATCTTGAACTGGGCTGGAGCATTCTTTTGGTCTCCCCCGAAGGTCTGAGCTTACTCCTTTTATCTGTTTCTTTGTTCAATCTTTCCAATTCGTATTGAAGAGGGTTAGAGGATAACTCAGCATATGCAGTTGTTGCTTGTCTCCACATGCTTCAATGTATCATTTTCACTTGCCTTACTTGCTCCCCTTGCAGAAGTGGTCCCTTCTCTGGAAGTGTATCAACCGTTGAAGATGACTACTCGAGAGCAACGCTACGTAAGCAACCAGGGAATAGATTCCAGGTAGTCGGTTCCAGATCGGAAAACTGACTCCAAGTGCCGGCTGATTGCTTTCTTTCACTTTGCTATGCGAGTAAGAACAAGGACAAAGGAAAAGACAAGGAAAGAGCATGATATGAGATACCTTTGCTTTCGCCCTTGATGATATGAGATATTTTTGCTTTTGAAGAAGTTCCTCCTGCCTCATCTGTTCTCCAGGCATTTGGTATCTTCTTTGGGGGTACATCAATGGTTGAATAGGTGTTCTCAAGGGAAGAAGAAAACTGAGCATGTTGAGAGGCTTTGCTGGGAGTGCGCCCTCAGAGGTGAGGAAGAGTTGGGCATTTTTTTTTTTTTTTGCAGGTCTGCATTGCCATAAAAGATGAAGGTCGACATATATAGGGATTTCCCAATAGCAAGTGGTGGTACTGTTCTTTTACCAATGTCGACAAAAGTTTTGATCCAGCAAATCAGGCTTTTTGAAAAAGAGTGATGAATCTTCGATCCTTGAATAAGCGGCCCAGCTTTTGAGGTTCGGAGGGTGTTACCTCTTTGATTTCTGAACAAACGCTTCTTCGATTTTTGAGCAAGCGTCTCTTCGATTTCTGAACAAACGCCTCTTTGATTTCTGAGCAAGCGCCTCTTCGATTTCTGAACAAACGCCTCTTTGATTTCTGAATGGCAAGTAGTAGTGCGGATGCGGCTCTGTCACCCACGCTTGTCGGCAAAAGTGTGTAGTTGGGATGATAACCTCCACGCGTTTTCAACTTTGTCAGAGATCTTTTGCAAAGTTGCACGCGTTATCTGAAAAGCCGAGATTGTATCTGAAGAGCGTTGCCGAACTTTACGCAGGAAAATCCGGCTTTACGCAGGAAAATCTGGCTTTTTGAATCGGTGGTCGTGTCGCCTTTCCTTTTTATAGAGGTATCGATCACCTCCAACATGCACACTTTGAAGATTGCCCATTTGTCAAAATCGTCTCCGGCCCTTTGAGATTTAACTCTATCCACCCTTCTCTTTTAACACCTTTGAAAATGGCTAACTCATCTAACATTTGCTTAGATTTGAGTCTCAGCAGTGATCCGGGTGCGCCGCGTCAGGCTAAGGTATGGTGCCCGTCTTTCTTATCTTCTAATGGCCCTCTTACAGGGGAAGACTCCGTGATGACGGATGCAACAACAGCTACGATAGTAGCTAGGAACCTCCTCACTCCTAAAGATAGTAGGCTGCTTTCAGGACGGTCCGATGAGTTGGCCGTTCAAGAGTCCCTAGCTTTCAGTGTTCAGTGTGCGGGCTCTGTGTCCAACATGGGCCAACGCCTATTTGCTCGATCCCGTCAAGTTGAATCATTGATGGCAGAGGTGGAAAATCTTAAGTAAGAGATCAAGCAGCTTAAGCACGAGAATAGAAGTTTGCACGTGCTTGCAAATAATTATTCGACGGGCATGAAGAGGAAGTTTGATGAGCTGCAAGAATCTGAAGGTCGAATTCAAAGTGACCGTCAAAGGCTTGCGGCTTTCCTCCAGAGGCACCTTTTTCCTGCGTCATCTAGCGTTCCACCAAGTATTGAGGCCTCGAATGATCTATCTTCGATGCCTCCCGCTCCTAGAGTTTTGCCACGTAGTGGGGCTTCACGTAAACAACCTCTGTGAAGGCTCCATCTTTCTCCATGTTTAGTATTTTTTTTTTATTTTTTTATTTTTTTTCGGAGATCAATGGACATGCTTTACTTTATTCAGTGTATTGGGTTGCCTCCCAAGTAGCGCTTTCTTTTACGTCTTCCAGCCGGACGATGGTATGCTCATTCCCCATTGGAGCCCACAGCATGAAATTGATCTTTGAATGGGAGGTGATAATTGAGATGATCCGTTAATGGTTTAAGTTCTAGAGTGGATGCCTGAATCATTAACAACATATTAGTATAAAAGAAAATTGAAATTCGGGGAGGCGGCTTACCTGTGTGCTCCGACATGAACTCAAGGATAAACACATCTTCTTTGAACATTTCAGGAACTTTGCCCTTGGACAGATTATGTGTGAGGATTATTCCTTGTCCTGTGTCATAAAATTCAACTTCTTTGGGGTTGTTTATCTCAAGAACGTCCTCTTTGATGAATTCATGATATTCCCTACTTTTCACATTTGGAAGGGCTTCCAAGGTGTCTTTTTCACTTTCTTCTTCTTTCGAAATCATGAACCTGCAAGGAATAGGGACATTGGGTGGAATGGGGTTAGAAAGAATTAAATTTGGAGCAACCTTACCTATGGTGAACGAATTGGGGTCTTGAGGTGGCTGCGGCAAAGGTGTTTCCACCCTTTCCGTGGCTTTGTCCAACTCATCTTCCTCAAATTGCAATCTTTCATCTTTCTTATGATTTGATTTTGATGGTTGAGGGTCCGTTCCAACCTCCTTGCCACTTCTCAAGATGATTTCCTTGGCAGTTTCAAATCCTCCCTTCGGATTTGCAATGGTTGAACTAGGGAGTTTGCCTTGGTCTCGAAATTGTCCTACGAACTCCGCTATCTGCCCAATTTGCTTTTCCAAGTGGTCCAACCTTTTGTCTTGATTTTTCCTCTCTTTGTTTTGAGTTTGGACTTCCTGCGTCAAAGTAGTAAGTAATTGAAAAATCTTATCATTATCACTTGAATTACCTACATTGCTTTGGGCAGGTTGTGGTGGCTGCATAGGCGTTGAATAGAATTCTTCATATGGCGGCCAATATCCTTCTTCTTGAACATGTTGAGGTTCCCACCACATAGAGTTTGAATGATCACTCCAATCTGAATTGTAAGTATTGGAAAACACGTTATTCCTTGATTGAAGATCAAATGTACCAACGTTTTGCATTTGGGACCTTTCTATGAGCTGTGACAAAAGATAAGCATTATCAAGTGCCATGTTTTGCTTCTCTAGTACTTGAATTCAACAAACAAAACACAAATCAAAAACTAAAACTGAAATACATAACAGAAACGAACAATCCAAGGGATTAGCAAATTTGCTAATCCCCAGCAACGGCGCCAAAATTTGTGTGCTTAACTAATTTCGCATCAAATTTTGGCGCCGTTGCCGGGGATTAGCAAATTTGCTAATCCCTTGGATTATTCGTTTCTGTTATGTATTTCAGTTTTAATTTTTGATTTGTGTTTTGTTTGTTGAATTCAAGTACTAGAGAAGCACAACATGGCACTTGATAATGATTCTCTTTTGTCACAGCTCATGGAAAGGTCCCAAATGCAAAGCGTTGGTACATTTGATCTTCAATCAAAGAATAACGTGTTTTCCAATACTTACAATTCAGATTGGAGTGATCATTCAAACTATATGTGGTGAGAACCTCAACATGTTCAAGAAGAAGGATATTGGCCGCCATATGAGGAATTCTATTCAACGCCTATGCAGCCACCACAACCTCCCCAAAGCAATGTAGGTAATTCAAGTGATAATGATAAGATTTTTCAATTACTTACTACTTTGACGCAGGAAGTCCAAACTCAAAACAAAGAGAGGAAAAATCAAGACAAAAGGTTTGACCACTTGGAAAAGCAAATTGGGCAGATAGCGGAGTTCGTAGGACAATTTCGAGACCAAGGCAAACTCCCTAGTTCAACCATTGCAAATCCGAAGGGAGGATTTGAAACTGCCAAGGAAATCATCTTGAGAAGTGGCAAGGAGGTTGGAACGGACCCTCAACCATCAAAATCAAATCATAAGGAAGATAAAAGATTGCAATTTGGGGAAGAGGAGTTGGACAAAGTCACGGAAATGGTAGAAACACCTTTGTCGCACCCACCTCAAGACCCCAATTCGTCCACCATAGGTAAGGTTGCTCCAAATTTAATTCTTTCTAACCCCATTCCACCCAATGTCCCTATTCCTTGCAGGTTCATGATTTCCAAGGAAGAAGAAAGTGAAAAAGACACCTTGGAAGCCCTTCCAAAGGTGAAAAGTAGGGAATATCATGAATTCATCAAAGAGGACGTTCTTGAGATAAACAACCCTAAAGAAGTTGAATTTTATGACACATGACAAGGAACAATCCTCACACATAATCTGTCCAAGGGCAAAGTTCCTGAAATGTTCAAAGAAGATGTGTTTATCCTTGAGTTCATGTCGGAGCACACAGGTAAGCCGCCTCCCCGAATTTCAATTTTCTTTTATACTAATATGTTGTTAATGATTCAGGCATCCACTCTAGAACTTAAACCATTAACGGATCATCTCAAGTATCACCTCACATTCAAAGATCAATTTCATGCCGTGGGCTCCAATGGGGAATGAGCATACCATCGTCCGGCTGGAAGACGTAAAAGAAAGCGCTACTTGGGAGGCAACCCAATACACTGAATACAGTAAAGCATGTCCATTGATCTCCGAAAAAAAAAAATAAATAAATAAAATAAAATACTAAACATGGAGAAAGATGGAGCATTCACAAAGGTTGTTTACGTGAAGCCCCACTACGTGGCAAAACTCGAGGAGCGGGAGGCATCGGAGGGGGAGGCATCGAAGATAGATCATTCGAGGCCTCAATACTTGGTGGAACGCTAGATGACGCAGGAAAAAGGTGCCTCTGGAGGAAAGCCGCAACCTTTGACGGTCACTTTGAATTCGACCTTCAGATTCTTGCAGCTCATCAAGCTTTCTCTTCATGCCCGTCGAATAATTATTTGCAAGCACGTGCAAACTTCTATTCTCGTGCTTAAGCTGCTTGATCTCTTGCTTAAGATTTTCCACCTCTGCCATCAATGATTCAACTTGACGGGATCGAGCAAGTAGGCGTTGGCCCATGTTGGACACAGAGCCCACACACTGAACACTGAGAGCTAGGGACTCTTGAACGGCCTACTCATCGGACCGTCCTGAAAGCAGCCTACTATCTTTAGGAGTGAGGAGGTTCCTAGCTACTATCGTAGTTGTTGTTGCATCCGTCATCACAGAGTCTTCACCTGTAAGAGGGCCATTAGAAGATAAGAAAGACAGGCACCATACCTTAGCCTGACGCAGCGCACCCGGATCACTGCTGAGACTCAAATCTAAGCAAATGTTAGATGGGTTAGCCATTTTCAAAGGTGTTAAAAGAGAATGGTGGATAGAGTTAAATCTCAAAGGGTCGGAGACGATTTTCACAAATGGGCAATCTTCAAAGTGTGCATGTTGGAGGTGATCGATACCTCTATAAAAAGGAAAGGCGACACGACCACCGATTCAAAAAACTGGATTTTCCTGCGTAAAGTTCGGCACCGCTCTTCAGATCCACAATCTCTGGTCCCACTAACACCCGTTCGCCGACCTTTGTCCAACACAACGGCGTCCGACACACTTTTCCATACAAAGCTTCAAAAATGCGATACCGATGCTCGAATGATAGCTGTTATTATATGCAAACTCAGCCAACGACAGATAGCTATCCCAATTACCCTTCCACTGGAGGACAGACACTCTCAACATATCCTCCAACGTCTAAATTGTCCGCTCAGACTGACCATCGGTCTGCGGATGATAAGCAGTGCTGAACAACAACTGAGTACCCATGGCAGTATTAAAGGTTTTCCAAAACCTGGAAGTAAACCTGGGATCTCTGTCTGAAACAATGGATACGGGTACACCATGCAGTCTGACAATATTATCGATGAACAACTTCGATAACTTCTCCAGTGAATAAGTCTGTCGAATTGGCAAGAAATGAGCGGTCTTAGTGAGTCGATCCACAATCACCCAAATGTCGTCCAGTCTCGCCTGTGTCCTTGACAACCCATACACAAAATCCATGGTGATGTCTTCCCACTTCCAAGCTGGTATCGGAAGATTTTGCATTAGTCCTCCAGGTCTTTGCCTCTCGGCCTTTACCTGTTGGCAAATGATGCATCTACTCACATAATCCGCCACATCTCGCTTCATTCCAACCCAGTTATAGAATGGACGGATAGTGCGATATAATTTGGTGCTTCCCGAATGCATGGCATATGCTGAAAGATACACTTCATCCAGAATCTCCTTTTTCACTGCTTCGTTATCCTGAGGCACGTACAGCCTGTTTCCCAGCATTAAGGCTCCATCCTTCCGAATACTAAATTCTTTCATCAAACCCTTTATGAGAGCACACACCGGATCAAGTTTCTGAGCTTCTATAACCATGTCCACCAAAACAGGTCTAACTTGGAAGTGTGCCAACCAAGCTCCCTGATAACCCACGTTCACTACAACTGTTACACCCGCCCCTGCTTATAAGGATAATTCTGTAATTCTCCCTAAAATTTATAGAATTATCACTTTAGTCCTCATTTTGTCACACAATCAAGATCTGAAAATTTAAATTATTAACCTATCTCCTAGGCTGCCATGTGGCAGCACCCTAACTCCCTTACTTTTTTTTCTCTTTTGTCCCCCCTGCCGTGACATCCTTTCCTTCTTCTCCTTTTTCTTTTTCTTCTTTTCCTTTCTTTTGCTTTGTCTTGTCTGCATCCTTTCTTTCTCTTCTTCGAAACTCCCCCATTTCTCTCCCCCTTCTACCCGTGACAACACACACACACACACACACACCCACAGCTACATCTACTCGAGGAAATCATCACCATCATCGTCGTTCAACTGCTTCCCTCTCTCTCTTTCCCTCTCCCCTGGTCGCGGCGCCGGGAGGATACAAACACCTCTGGCGAGTTTTGTGATTTTTCCGGTTGGGTAAGCCTTTTTTTCTTCTTCTTTTCTTATGTTAGACTTTGCCTAGATGTGGTTATTGAGTTTGGGTTCTTGATTTTCAAGGTTTTGGAGTGTTTTTGGCACGGCTGAGTGCACACCCAAAATTTCGGCGAGATTGTGGTTTCCGAGGGGTTTTCCGGCCACCACAGGCCGTTTCACGGCGAACCCAAGGTATAAACTTACTTCTCTCGTCTAGTGCTTCATTTTGGTACCTAGATCGGGGTCTAGGTTGTAGGTTTGGCGTCGGCCGGAGCTATGGAAGCTCCGGTGTTCTTCTCCGGGCACCCAGGCCTTCGGGCCGTTCTCCACCCTCACACGGGCCTTAGGCCCGTTTGGTCTCTGGCCCAAAACGCTAAACCTTTTCCTTTTTTATTTTTTATTTTGTTTCATTTTTAAAACCCAAAAGGCCTTAGCGCCTTGGTTGCAGCCCAAACCCATTTTCCCCTTTTTAATTAGGCCTTAGGGCCTGTTAGCCCAAAACCCATCGCCCTTTTTGTTTTCCGGGCCTTTGGGCCGTATAGGTTCAAGCCCAACCCAACCCACCTAAAAACCTAAACCCAAAACCCAAAACCCAAAACCCGTTGACCCGTGACCCGTTGATCCGTTGCCCCGTTGACTCTGACCTATTGACTTTGACCCGTTGACCGTTGACTGGGTCAACGGTCAACGTTGACTTTGAACGTTGACTTTTTGAGTTTTCGTGCGGGGACCCTCCTAGGCTAATTTCGATGTTCTAAACCCGTTTCCGATGTCCGTTTTCTCAAATTCAATCGTTTGAGTAGAGTTTGACTGAAAGTACTCAATTATGTGTTTAGGTGCGATTCTTAGCGGTGATTCCGTTATTCCTATTTGGTACGGCTTGCACCATCGGTGTACGGTGAGTGGACCCCTTCTAAAAATGCATGTTTTAATGGTAGAATTGCATACACAGAAAAGCATGACTTTACGATTATGTTTACTAAGGCTAGTTTGAATTATTACTATTTTTCCTATAACCCATGTTCTTATAGAATATCTGATGGATGACGATATGATATTTAGAAAATGTTTAGAACACTTCTTTATAGTATAGATGGATGATTTTATACTATGAAGTTGATTTTCAATATATGTATGTTCACTGGTTTTGTACTTACCTAGTGGTCTTTTCCGCTACGGGACGTAAGGATAGATCCGGTCCGTCCCGGGCGACGGTTTGGTGTTGGCATAGGGCCTGGAGTGTGTTTTCCTCTGACTGTCTGCTCAGAGACGGGGAGCCGGCAAAGGGCCTGAAGTGCATTTTCCTCTGACTGTCTGCTCAGAGACGGGGAGCCGGCATGGGGCCTGAAGTGTTATATCGGACATTCACTAGTGTTTATTATTTATGCGATTTATGATTTGAGACATTGCACGACATGCTAGATTTCGGAAAACCTATGTTTCTCATTATACTTGTGTTTTCATAAAACCTGGGGGTTAGTATATTGATAACTGTTTTACTAGTACTGTATATATAAACTTGGTCCACTCACCTTTGTTTTGAGCTACGGGGCGTTCCCCTACCAGTGATTTGTGTCATATTCGCTCTGCTTCGCCACCTATTGTAATAGCACTTCTTTATTCTTAGTTCTGCTTGTACTCTGTATTAGACTTATGCTCTAGACGTGCTGTGTGTTTACCTAATTTCAATATTTAGAAGTTGAACTCTTTTTGTGTGGTTAGCCTATATTGCATACTTTAGTTTATTTTTCTCAATTTTGTTTAAATTAAATGGCTTTCGTCACCCTTCGGGTGTCGGCCAGCACGTGACCATCTCGATGTCCCTAGGACCTCGGGGTCGGGGCGTGTCAGATTGGTATCAGAGCATGGTTAGTTCAGAGCATACGTAGGATTTCATTCCACCATTTGGTAGTCATCATTCTCATTACATTCTTAATCTCTAGTTATTCTACATCTTTCTTGCCTCTTTTCAGAATTATGGATCCCACTGGTGGGAATGTGCCTCGTCGAACCCGTTCTGGTTTAGGGGGAGGAATTCAACAGTTGACTAATGCTATACGGAATGCTTTCACTAATCGACCGAGTTGCATGTATATCGAGATTGCTCGGAGCCATGATATTCCGGATCTTTATGCAGTTAGGGCTTGTCCGGAGGCCGAGGAGTGGCTAGAACAGGTGGAGGACACTTTGGAAAGCATGAGATACCCACCAAATGAATGGGTGGATACTGCAACGTATTTTCTGAAAGAGGATGCTAAACGTTGGTGGAAATCGGTGAGGCCTCGTCCACCTAATGATCCAATGAATTGGGTTGACTTCCGAAGGACTTTCAGCGATTATTTCTTGAGTCCCAGTTATCAGCTTAGGATGAGGCAACAATTCTTAGATTTGAGTATCACGGAGGTAGACTGTACTTTTCGACGCCTGTCGAGACATCATGCAGGGACTTATGGAAACCCGGGTGAAAAGATGGTCCAGTTACTAATTTGCTTGAATCTTGAATATCGTGAACCAGTGGCAGCAATAAGGCACAGGAGTTACGAGGAGATGATTGAGACTTGCTTGAGAATTGAACAGTCTAGGTGGGAGACTCAGCATCAAGCGCAGGCGCAGGCGCAGTTACAGTTTCAGGGACCACCAAGGTATCAAGACCGACCTCGGTACCAGAACCAGAGAGGTCGTGGGTTTCGATCTCGGAGCATGAGAGAAGTTGCTAGTTCATCTAATTATGCTGGCCCTCGACATTCTCATTCCTTCAAACGTCAAGGCCAGGGTTCTGGTTCTTCTAGCGAAGGCTCAGGCAATGAATCTGGGAGACGATCCTTCAGTCACTTCAGATCCCCCATCACGTGCCACATGTGTGGAGGCACGGGACCTATTAACAGGTATTGCTCATCTGAGCGACCCGCCGAGAGTTATGCTTCTGCACCGAGTTACAGTAGAGGGAGTAACCTGAGCTCCAGTTATGGCGGCAATTATACTCGAAGTGACGGTGGGAGTGGAAGTCAAAATATTCAATTTTCCACTCAGAGGCAGCCACAGCAGTTTGGTACAGCATCAGGTAGCCGCCCTCAAGGAAATCGAGCAGGCCGTAACAACCGAGGTTTTAGGGCTCGAGGTGGCCGTGACGGTGGTGCAGGACACCAGTTTCATGGACGTATCAACGCCATGACTCAGCAGGAGGCTGATCAGGACCCCCAAGTTATTACTGGTACGTTACTTATTTGTGGTAATTGGGCGAGAGTCCTAATCGATCCAGGTGCTACTTTTTCATTTGTGTCTTCCTCATTTGCACCGAATCTAAATTCGCAACCTACACCGCTTGGCTATGATATGCTTGTACAAATGCCGCATGGAGATTTGTTTTGTGCACAGTGGGAGTATAGGAGTTGCCCGGTAATGGTGGAAGGGGAAACAATGGAGGCTAACCTGGTTCCCTTCAATTTGGTGGAGTTCGATGTTATCTTGGGAATGGATTGGCTCTCCAGGCATCGTGCTTATGTCGCGTGTTGGGAGAAATCTGTGACGTTTAATCGGCCTGGACGACCGTCAATCACATTTCAGGGTGAGCGACGAATCCTTCCTAATAGTATTATTTCTGCTATTCGCGTCTTTAAGTTGTTGTCTAAGGGATGTGTAGGGTTTCTAGCCCACGTAGTGACGAGGGATAAACCTTCGTTGAGTCCTAAAGATATATCAGTGGTGAAGAAATTCACCGATGTTTTTCCGGAAGATCTACCAGGGTTACCACCTGCGAGGGAAATTAAATTCACCATCGATTTACTTCCAGGTACAGACCCTATTTCATTACCACCTTATCGAATGGCACCAGCAGAGTTGAGGGAATTGAAGCTTCAACTTAGTGGATAAAGGTTATATCCAACCCAGCATGTCTCCTTGGGGTGCTCCTGTTCTGTTTGTTAAAAAGAAGGATGGTTCGATGAGACTTTGCATCGACTACCCGCAGCTGAACCGAGTGACGGTGAAGAATCGTTATCCTCTGCCTCAGATCGATGATCTGTTTAACCAGCTGAAAGGCGCTCAGATGTTTTCTAAGATCGATCTTCGTTCAGGTTATCATCAGCTGCTAATTCGAGAGGAAGATGTACCGAAGATTGTCTTCCGTACTAGGTATGGACACTTTGAATTTCGTGTCATGCCTTTCGGATTAACGAATGCTCATGCAGCATTCATGGATTTGATGAACAGAGTCTTCAGACCATATCTGGACCAGTTTGTGATTGTGTTCATCGATGACATTCTGATTTATTCCAAAGGTGTTGACGACCACATGAAACATTTAAGGTTGGTGCTAGAAAGGTTGAGAAGTCAGTAGATGTATGCTAAGTTCACCAAGTGTCAGTTTTGGCTTAACCAGATCAGCTTTCTCGGACATGTGGTATCTGCTGAAGGAATTAGTGTGGATCCTCAGAAGGTGTCGGCAATAACTACATGGGAGCAACCGAGGACTGTTACAGAGGTGAGGAGTTTTCTAGGTCTGGCTGGCTATTACCGACATTTTGTGCAGGGTTTCTCAACAATTGCCTTGCCTTTGAGTAAGTTGACTCGGAAGGAGGTTGAGTTTAAGTGGGATGAAGATTGTGAGCGGAGTTTTCAGGAGCTGAAACGACGTCTCACTCAAGCTCCCGTTCTTGTTCTTCCAGATGATAGCGGTGAGTTTGAAATCTACACGGATGCATCTAGTTCAGGTTTGGGTTGTGTACTGATGCAGCATGAGAGAGTCATTGCTTATGCTTCCAGACAGCTCAAAATCCACGAGAGAAACTACCATGCTCATGATTTGGAACTTGGTGCAGTTGTGTTCGCTCTGAAGATCTGGAGACACTATTTGTACGGTGAGAAGTGCCGCATCTTCACTGATCATAAGAGCCTCAAGTATATCTTTACGCAGAAAGACTTGAATTTGAGGCAGAGAAGGTGGATGGAGCTCATCAGTGACTATAACTGCACGATCGAATATCATCCCGGGCATGCCAATGTAGTAGCGGATGCACTCAGTCGGAAATACCATGGACAACTTACATCCCTTAGAGCTATCCATGTTCCGCTACTATTTTCTCTTCGAGAAACGGGCGTTGTGGTGAATGAGGGTGATCAGGGAGCTTGGTTGGCACACTTCCAAGTTAGACCTGTTTTGGTGGACATGGTTATAGAGGCTCAGAAACTTGATCCGGAGTGTGCGGTCATCAAGGGTTTGATTTCAAAGGGAAAGAGGAAAGAATTTAGCATTCGGAATGATGGAGCCTTGATGCTGGGGAACAGGCTGTACGTGCCTCAGGATAACGAATCGGTGAAAAAGGAGATTCTGGATGAAGCGCACCTTTCAGCATATGCCATGCATCCAGGAAGTACCAAATTGTATCGCACTATCCGTCCGTTCTATAATTGGGTTGGAATGAAGCGGGATGTGGCGGATTATGCGAGTAGATGCATCATTTGCCAGCAGGTAAAGGCCGAGAGGCAAAGGCCTGGAGGACTAATGCAGAATCTTCCGATACCAGCTTGGAAGTGGGAAGACATCACCATGGATTTTGTGTATGGGTTGCCGAGGACACAGGCGTGACTGGACGGCATTTGGGTGATTGTGGATCGACTCACTAAGACCGCTCATTTCTTGCCAGTTCGACAGACTTATTCACTAGAGAAGTTATCGAAGTTGTTCATCGATAATATCGTCAGACTTCATGGTGTACCCGTACCCATTGTTTCAGACAGAGATCCCAGGTTTACTTCCAGGTTTTGGAAAGCCTTTAATACTGCCATGGGTACTCAGCTGCTGTTCAGCACTGCTTATCATCCACAGACCGATGGTCAGTCTGAGCGGACAATTCAGACATTGAAGGACATGTTGAGAGTGTATGTCCTCCAGTGGAAGGGTAATTGGGATAGCTATCTACCGTTGGCTGAGTTTGCATACAATAACAGCTATCATTCGAGCATCGGTATGGCACCTTTTAAAGCTTTGTATGGAAAATTGTGTCGGACGCCATTGTGTTGGACAGAGGTCGGCGAACGGGTGTCAGTGGGACCAGAGATTGTGGACACCACAAATGCTAACATCCAGCTGATTAAAAGAAATCTAAAGACAGCGCAGGATCGACAGAAGAGCATTGCGGACAAACATTCCAAGGATCGTGAGTATAAGGTCGGGGACTTTGTGTTTTTGAAGTTGTCTCCCTGGAAAGGGGTTGTTCGTTTTGGTAAGCGAGGAAAGCTGAGTCCTCGATATGTCGGTCCTTATCAGATTACTGAGAGAATTGGTGCAGTTGCTTACCATTTGGAGCTACCACCGAAGTTGTCGATGATTCACAACGTTTTCCATGTTTCTATGCTTCGAAAGTATGTACCAGATCCCTCACACGTTATTCAATTGGAACCACTGGAGATAAATCAAGACGTTAGTTACGTGGAGGAACCCGTGGCCATCCTTGATCGGCAAGATAAGGTGTTAAGGAACAAGGTCATTTCGTTGGTGAAAGTTCTCTAAAGGAACCACGCTGTTGAAGAAGCAACGTAGGAAACGGAGGAATTGATGAGAAATCAGTATCCGTTTTTATTTACTTAAGGTTGTAAATTTCGAGGACGAAATTTCTATAAAGGGGTAGATTGTTACACCCGTCCCTGCTTATAAGGATAATTCTGTAATTCTCTCTAAAATTTATAGAATTATCACTTTAGTCCTTATTTTGTCACACAATCAAGATCTGAAAATTTAAATTATTAACCTATCTCCTAGGCTGCCACATGGCAGCACCCCAACTCCCTTACTTTTTTTCTCTTTTGTCCTCCCTGCCGTGACATCCTTTCCTTCTTCTCCTTTTTCTTTTTCTTTTTTTCCTTTCTTTTGCTTTGTCTTGTCTGCATCCTTTCTTTCTCTTCTTCGAAACTCCCCCATTTCTCTCCCCCTTCTACCCGTGACAACACACACACACACACACACCCACAGCTACATCTACTTGAGGAAATCATCACCATCATCGTCGTTCAACTGCTTCCCTCTCTCTCTTTCTCTCTCCCCTGCTCGCGGTGCCGGGAGGATACAAACACCTCCGGCGAGTTTTGTGATTTTTCCGGTTGGGTAAGCCATTTTTTCTTCTTCTTTTCTTATGTTAGACTTTGCCTAGATGTGGTTATTGAGTTTGGGTTCTTGATTTTCAAGGTTTTGGACTGTTTTTCGAACGGGTGAGTGCACACCCAAAATTCCGGTGAGATTATGGTTTCCGAGGGGTTTTCCGGCCACCACAGGCCGTTTCACGGCGAACCCAAGGTATAAACTTACTCTTCTCGTCTAGTGCTTCATTTTGGTACCTAGATCGGGACCTAGGTTGTAGGTTTGGCGTCGGCCGGAGCTATGGTAGCTCCGGTGTTCTTCTCCGGGCACCCAGGCCTTCGGGCCGTTCTCCACCCTCACACAGGCCTTAGGCCCGTTTGGTCTCTGGCCCAAAACCCTAAACCTTTTCCTTTTTTATTTTTTATTTTGTTTCATTTTAAAAACCCAAAAGGCTTTAGGGCCTTAGTTGCAGCCCAAACCCATTTTCCCCTTTTCAATTAGGCCTTAGGGCCTGTTAGCCCAAAACCCATCACCCTTTCTGTTGTGGGCCTTTGGGCCGTATGGGTTCAAGCCCAACCTAACCCACCTAAAAACCTAAACCCAAAACCCGTTGACCCGTGACCTGTGACCCGTGACCCGTTGACCCGTTGACTCTGACCTGTTGACTTTGACCCGTTGACCGTTGACTGGGTCAACGATCAACGTTGACCGTTGACTGGGTCAACGGTCAACGATCAACGTTGACTTTTGACTTTGACCAGTCAACGGTCAACGTTGACTTTGACCGTTGACTTTTTGAGTTTTCGTGCAGGGACCCTCATAGGCTAATTTCGACGTTTAAACCCGTTTCCGATGTCCGTTTTCTCAAATTCAATCGTTTGAGTAGAGTTTGACTGAAAGTACTCAATTATGTGTTTAGGTGCGATTCTTAGCGGTGATTCCGTTATTCCTATTTGGTACGGCTTGCACCATCGGTGTACAGTGATTGGACCCCTTCTAAAAATGCATGTTTTAATGGTAGAATTGTATACACAGAAAAGCATGACTTTACGATTATGTTTTATGAAACGTTTTGAGATAATATGCTTACTGAGGCTAGTTTGAATTATTACTATTTTTCCTATAACCCATGTTCTTATAGAATATCTGATGGATGACGATATGATATTTAGAACATGTTTAGAACACTTCTTTATAGTATAGATGATGGATGATTTTATACTATGAAGTTGATTTTCAATATATGTATGTTCACTGGTTTTGTACTTACCTAGTGGTCCTTTCTGATGGGGCCTGAAGTGTTATATCGGACATTCACTAGTTTTTATTATTTATGCGATTTATGATTTGAGACATTGCACGACATGCTAGATTTCGGAAAACCTATGTTTCTCATTATACTTGTGTTTTCATAAAACCTGGGGGTTAGTATGTTGATAACTATTTTACTAGTACTGTATATATAAACTTGGTCCACTCACCTTTGTTTTGCGCCCCCTTCAGGACCTAGGAACGAGGATTACGACTTGAGCTACGAAACGTTCCCCTACCAGTGATTTGTGTCATATTCGCTCCGCTTCGCCACCTATTGTAATAGCACTTCTTTATTCTTAGTTCTGCTTGTACTCTGTATTAGATTTATACTCTGGACGTGCTGTGTGTTTACCTAATTTCAATATTTAGAAGTTGAATTTTTTTTGTGTGGTTAGCCTATATTGCATACTTTAGTTTATTTTTCTCAGTTTTGTTTAAATTAAATGGTTTTCGTCACCCTTCAGGTGTCGACCAGCACGTGACCATCTCGATGTCCCTAGAACCTCGGGGTCGGGGCGTGTCAACAACGCCCGTTTCACGAAGAGAAAATAGTAGCGGAACATAGATAGCTCTAAGGGATGTAAGTTGTCCATGATATTTCCGACTGAGTGCATCTGCTACTACATTGGCATGTCCAGGATGATATTCGATCGTGCAGTTATAGTCACTGATGAGCTCCATCCACCTTCTCTGCCTTAAATTCAAGTCTTTCTGCATAAAGATATACTTGAGGCTCTTATGATCGATGAAGATGCGACACTTCTCACCGTACAAATAATGTCACCAGATCTTTAGAGCGAACACAACTGCACCAAGTTCCAAATCTTGAGTAGGGTAGTTTCTCTCGTGGGTCTTGAGCTGTCTAGAAGCATAAGCAATGACTCTCCCATGCTGCATCAATACACAACCCAAACCTAAAATAGATTTCAAACTCACCGTTATCGTCTGGAAGCACAAGAACGGAAGCTTAAGTGAGACGTCGTTTCAGCTCTTGAAAACTCCGCTCACAATCTTCATCCCACTTAAACTCAACCTCCTTCCGAATCAACTTACTCAAAGGCAAGGCAATTGCTGAGAAACCCTGCACAAAACGTCGGTAATAGCCAGCCAGACCTAGGAAGCTCCTCACCTCGGTAACATTCCTCGGTTGCTCCCATGTAGTTATTGCCGACACCTTCTGAGGAGCTACACTAATTCCTTCAGCCGATACCACATGTCCAAGAAAGCTGATTTGGTTAAGCCAAAACTGACACTTGGTGAACTTAGCATACAGTTGCTGACTTCTCAACCTTTCCAGCACCAACCTTAAATGTTTCCTGTGCTCCTCAACACTTTTGGAATAAATCAGAATGTCATCGATGAACACAATCACAAACCGGTCCAGATATGGTCTGAAGACTCTGTTCATCAAATCCATGAACGTTGCAGGAGCATTTGTCAATCCGAAAGGCATGACACGAAATTCAAAGTGTTCATACCTAGTACGGAAGGCAGTCTTCAGTACATCTTCCTCTCGAATTAGCAGCTGATGATAACCTAAACGAAGATCGATCTTAGAAAACACATGAGCGCCTTTCAGCTAGTCAAACAGATCATCGATCCGAGGCAGAGGATAACGATTCTTCACCGTCACCCGGTTCAGCTGCCGGTAGTCGATGCAAAGTCTCATCGAACCATCCTTTTTTTTAACAAAAAGAACAGGAACACCCCAAGGAGACATGCTGGGTTGGATATAACCTTTATCCACTAACTCCTGAAGTTGAAGCTTCAATTCCCTCAACTCTGCTGGTGTCATTCGATAAGGTGGTAACGAAATAGGGTCTGTACCTGGAAGTAAATCGATGGTGAATTCAATTTCCCTCGCAGGTGGCAACCCTGGTAGATCTTCTAGAAAAACATTGGTGAATTTCTTCACCACTGGTACATCTTTAGGGCTCAACGAAGGTTTACTCCTCGTCATTACGTGGGCTAGAAACCCTACACATCCCTTAGACAACAACTTAGAAGCGCGAATAGCAGAAATAATACTATTAGGAAGGATTCATCGCTCATCCTGAAATATGATCGACGGTCGTCCAGGCCGATTGAACGTCACAGATTTCTCCCAACACGCGACATAAGCATGATGCATGGAGAGCCAATCCATTCCCAAGATAACATCAAACTCCACCAGATTAAAAGGAACCAGGTTAGCTTCCATTGTTTCCCCTTCCACCACTACCGGGCAACCTCTATACTCCCACTGTGCACAAAACAAATCTCCATGCAGCATTTGTACAAGCATATCATAGCCAAGCGGTGTAGGTTGCGAATTTAGATTCGGTGCAAATAGGAAGACACGAATGAAAAAGTAGCACCTGGATCAATTAGGACTCTCGCCCAATTACCACAAATAAGTAACGTACCTGTAATAACTTGAGGATCCTGATCAGCCTCCTGCTGAGTCATGGCATTGATACGTCCATGGAACTGGTGTCCTGCTCCACCATTACGGCCACCTCGAGCCCTAAAACCCCGATTGTTACGGCCTGCTCGATTTCCTGGAGGGCGGCTACCTGATGCTGTACCAAACTGTTGTGGCTGCCTCTGAGTGGAAAATTGAGTATTTTGGCTCTCACTCCCACTATCACTTCAAGTATAATTGCCGCCATAACTAGAGCTCGGGTTACTCCCTCCACTATAACTCGACGCAGAAGCATAACTCTCGGTGGGTCGTTCAGATGGGCAATACCTGGCAATATATCCCGTGCCTCCACACTTGTGGCACGTGATGGGGAATCTGAAATGACTGAAGGATCGTCTCCCAAATTCATTGCCTGAGCCTTCGCTAGAAGAACCTGAACCCTGGCCTTGACGTTTGAAGGAATGAGAATGTCGAAGACCAGCATAATTAGATGAACTAGCAGCTTCTCTCACGCTTCGAGATCGAAACCTACGACCCCTCTGGTTCTGGTACCGAGGTCGGTCTTAATGCCTTCGGGGTCCCTGAACTGTATATGCGCCTGCGCCTGCGCCTAATGCTGAGTCTCCCACCTAGACTGTTCAATTCTCAAGCAAGTCTCAATCATCTCCTCGTAACTCATGTGCCTTATTGCTGCCACTGGTTCACGATATTCAGGATTCAAGCAAATCAGTAACTGGACCATCTTTTCACCCGGGTTTCCATAAGTCCCTGCATGATATCTCAACAGGCGCCGAAAAATACTGTCTACCTCCGTGATACTCAGATCGCCTTGGCAAAACTCCAATAATTGGTGTCTCATCCTCAGCTGATAACTGGGACTCAAGAAATAATCGCTGAAAGTCATCCGGAATTCAACCCAATTCATTGGATCATTAGGTGGACGAGAATTCTTCATTAATTTCCACCAACGCCTCGCATCCGCTTTCAGGAAATAAGTCGCAGTATCCACCCATTCACCTGGCGGGCATCTCATACTCTCCAAAGTGTCCTCCACCTGTTCTAGCCACTCATCAGCCTCCGGACAAGCCCCAACTGCATGAAGATCCGGAATACCATGACTGCGAGCAATCTCAATGTAAGTGCGATTCGATCTACTACCACTAGTAAAAGCATTCTGTATAGAATTAGTGAGTTGTTGGATTCCTCCCTCTACCCCCAAAACGAGTTCGACGAGGCACATTTCCACCAGTGGGGTCCATAATTCTGAAAAGAGGCAAGAAAGATTTAGAATAACTAGAGATTAAGAATGCAATGAGAATTATGACTACTAAATGGTGGAATGAAATCCTAAGTATGCTCTGAACTAACCAGGCTCTGATACCAATTTGACACGCCCCGACCCCGAGGTCCTAGGGACATCGAGATGATCACGTGCTGGTTGACACCCGAAGGGTAACGAAAGCCATTTAATTTAGACAAAAATTGAGAAATAAACTAAAGTACGCAGTAAAGGCTAAATACACAAATAAAAGTTCGACTTCTAAGTATTGAAATTAGGTAATACACAACACGTCCAAAGCATAAGTCTAACACAGAGTACAAGCAGAACTAAGATAGAGAAGTGCTATTACAATAGATGGCGAAACGGAGCAAATATAACACAATATCACTGGTAGGGGAACGCCTCGTAGCTCAGGTCGTATTCCTCGTTCATAGGTCCTGAAGGGGGCGCAAAATAAACATGAGTGGACCAAGTTGATATATATATATATATAATAAAACAGTTATCAACGTACTAGCCCCCAAGTTTTATGAAAACACATATATAATAAGAAACATAAGTTTTCCGAAACCTAGCATGTCGTGCAATGTCTCAAATCATAATTCGCATAAAATAATAAACACTAGTGAATGTCCGATATAACTCTTCAGGCCCCATGCCGGTTCCCCGTCTCTGAGCAGACAGTCAGAGGAAAATACACTTCAGGCCCTTTGCCGGCTCCCCGTCTCTGAGCGGACAGTCAAAGGAAAACACACTTCAGGCCCTATGCCAACACCAAATCGTCGCCCGGGACGGACCGGATCTATCCCTACGTCCCGTAGCAGAAAGGACCACTAGGTAAGTACAAAACCAGTGAACATACATATATTGAAAATCAACTTCATAGTATAAAGTCATTCATCATCTATACTATAAAGAGGGGTTCTAAACATATTCTAAATATCATATCGTCATCCATCAGATATTATATAAGAACATAGGTTATAGGAAAAATGGTAATAATTCAAACTAGCATCAGTAAGCATGTTATCTCGTAAAACGGTTCATAAAACATAATTGTAAAGTCATGCTTTTCTATGTATGCAATTCTACCATTAAAACATGCATTTTTAGAAGGGGTCCACTCACCGTACACCGATGATGCAAGCCGTACCAAACAGGAATAACGGAATCACTGCTAAGAATCGCACCTAAACACACAATTGATACTTTCAGTCAAACTCTACTCAAACGATTGAATTTGAGAAAACGGACATCGGAAACGGGTTTAGAACGTCGAAATTAGCCTAGGAGGGTCCCCGCACGAAAACTCAAAAAGTCAACGGTCAAAGTCAACGTTGACCGTTGACTAGTCAAAGTCAAAAGTCAACGTTGACCGTTGACCCAGTCAACGGGTCAAAGTCAACGGGTCAGGGTCAACGAGTCAACGAGTCAGGGTCACCGGGTTTGGGCTTTAGGGTTTGGGTTAGAATAAATGGGTTAGGTGGGCTGGGTTTGGGTTTGAAACCATACGGCCCAAAGGCCCAATTAAAAAGGGTAATGGGTTTGCTAACAAGCCCTAAGGCCTTTGGGTTTTTAAGGAAACAAAATAAAAATAAAAATGGAAAGGGTTAGGGTTTTGGGCCAAAGACCAAAGCAGGCCTAAGGCCCGTGGGGGGGTGGAGAATGGCCTAAAGGCCTGGGTGCACTAGAGAAAGACGCCGGAGCTTTCACAGCTCCGGCCAACGCTAAACATGCAACCTAGACCCCGATCTAGGTACCAAAATGAAGCACTAGACGAGAGGAGTAGTTTTATACCTTTGGTTCACCGTAAAACGGCATGTGGTGGCCGGAAAATCCCTCGGAAACCACACAACTCGCCAGAAATTTGGGTGAGCCTTCACCCGTGCCAAAAACACTCCAAAACCTTGGAAATAATGAACCCAAACTCAATAAACACATCTAGGCAAAGTCTAACATAAGAAAAAAAGAAGAAATAAGGCTTACCCAACCGGAAAAACAACAAAACTCGCCGGAGGTGTTCGTGTCCTCCCGGCGACGCGAGCAGGAGAGAGAGAGAGAGAGAGAGAGAGATGCAGTTGAATGGCGACGATGGTGACTCTCCCTGAGTTGGTGCAACTGTGGGTGTGTGTGTGCACTTTCACAGTGAAGAAGAAGGAGAGAAATGGGAGAGTTTCGAATGAGAGAAGAAAGGTGCAGACAAAACAAAACAAAAGAAAGGAAAAGAAGAAAAAGAAAAAAAAGAAGGAAGAAAGAAAGGGTGTCACGGCAGGTGGGGGGGACAAAAGAGAAAAAGGGAAGGGAGTTGGGGTGCTGCCACGTGGCAGCCTAAAGATAGGTTAACAATTTAAATTTTCAGATCTTGATTAGGTGACAAATTGAGGACTAAAGTGATAATTCTATAAATTTTTAGGGAGAATTACAGAATTATCCTTATAAGCAGGGGCGGGTGTAACAGAAAGTCTTCAAACTTCCACACAAGCTAGGGAGTTTCAAACTTCAAATGTTCAGTTCCCCCACTCCAAATAAAAAATAAAAAATAAAGAAAATAGAGGGGGAACACAGAAACTTCATCAATGGAAGACAACTACAATTCTCAAAAACTTCACACTCTTGATCAAGATAATGTAAAGCAAAACCAGTTTATGGTGCCAACAAAAACTTCAACAAAATGAAGGGCAACAACAAATGTCAAAAGCCTCACACTCTTGATCAATCTAGTGTGAAGCAAAACCAATTTATGGTGACCAACACAAAACTTCACCCACAAAGCTTCACCTATAAAGCTTCACCTATAAAGCTTCACTTACAAAGCTTCAACCAGATGAAGCTTCACCTATAAAGTTTCACCTACAAAGCTTCCAAACAAATCAAATGAACAAGACTATTTTGTCCATATGAGAATTACGGGTCCGCGAGTTCTAATGTTCCTTATTAATACAGCACAAACAATTAAAAACCAAGAAACAAAAATCAATTTTCAATTTAATCATAATATTAGTTAAAATACAAAACATAAACTGAAGATAACAATAATAATAATGATTTAAAAATGAACCAGCTTCAAAAGAAGAGTTCTTCAGAATGTTGATCTTCGATATATTGATCCATAACAAAAGTTACTAGAAGGAGAAGGAGAAAGACTAAAATGGGGGAAGAAATGGACATTCAAGGAAAGAGGAATTAAACGAGAGAGGGAAATAAAAGCATGGATGAAATGAGGAAGAAAGGGGTTTAAATATGGATAATAAGTTGATGTCGGTTAACATCGACAATGATTTCACGAATTAAATGCACGTGACGTAGAATTAAATAAAGCTTGCATCGGTTAATATGGATAATAAGTTACTAAATGTCTATCTTTAAATATTATCTCAAAAAAAGTAGAGCTCATTTTGTAGCTGCCTCTTAAAATGGGAGTTGGGCTTCTCTAGACCTATATAACCGAACCTTCGTGCATACTCAGATTATTACGATGCAAAATAAAATGGACAGATCGTTGTCAACAGTGATAAAATATAGAAATGGTTTCCAACATCCAAAAGTGGTTTATGGTTTCCAACATCCAAAAGTAGTAATAAACCGCTGGACAATATAATCAACCAATTTACAAAAATGATCCTGCTATCCTTTCAATTTTGATGAAAGAAAAAATTAAATGAATTTAAACTCACATTACAACCAACCAATTTAGTACTATGAGTTGAATAACTCGGCACAACATATTGGAGAAGATCTTAACAGAAACAGGAAATCTCACAGCTTTATTAACCAATATTAAAAAAGAAGTAAAGGATGGAGAACAATATAATGAAGAGCTACTTAAAATTGAAAATTATTCCAATATCTTAAAATTGGAAATTATCCTAAATAAGATCTGTAAAAATAAATTAAACATAAATTTATCATTTAAAAGTGAAATTTCACCTGTTTAATTACCAATGCCACCAAATCCCAAGTTTTGTGAGACAAGTCATTACACTCCCCGTCTTCATCGTCTAAATCGGTCAAGGAGTCGGTGCGCGAAATCGACATAGAGAACAAGATGGAGAAAAGTTTTTTTGTTTTTTTTTTTCTGATCAGTAAAAGGGAGAGGGATGGGATTCTCAGCTAAATAAGCAAACAGGAAATGGATTTGCAGACGAGGAAGAAGGGTTCTGGATAATGAATGGCTTCCAGAGAGGCGGAGGTGAAGCTTAGAAGCCCTTCTTTAGGGTTATAAAGTCTGAATGTATACTCTCGTTTCAGGGCAACTTAGCAGAACAGTATTCGTACACCCTCGGTTTTTTCAAGCTTTTGGATGGTTGAGTTGGGCTTTCAACATTGGGTTTGGGGCTCCGAAGAAATTTGATTTGGGTCTAATGATAAACATACTATTTTTCGTTTTTGACACAGCTTTTGTTTCCGAATGTAGATTGTCTGTCCTCCCATTTTCATGATCTTCTCATGCCTTTCTATTTGTGTGGTCACAGTTAAGGCACGTCAATATTTTATATTCCTATTACTTTTTGTTTTATTATTTCTATAAAAAATTAATATAAAATGTTAACGTGGCTTCACTGTGACCACACATCACAGGAGGGCATAAAAAGAGTATGGAAATGAGAGGGCATACAATTCACCTCCTTTGTTTCCTATTAATCTTATAAGGAAATAATAAACATATTCTTCTTCTTTTTGTACATACTCGTGTTTAACTTTGATTTTTGTTTTCATTGAATTTATTCAATTTGACAACGACGACAAAAATCGAGGTCTCGAAGGGTCGGACAACATTTGGTTTGGTCCTCTAAAGAAATTTAAGGTCTTTATCATCATCTAGTGATCTAATCCATATTGATGCTTGTTGCCCATCAATTATTTGAGTTCTCTGTCCATTTCATCGATTAATCGTTTTCGTCTTCCTTCCGACATTAGTAAATAGTAATGGTTGCCTTACTCTGCACAACTAGTTTGCTTCAAGCATTTCCCCTAACATTTTTTTATGATAGGGTTCAATTTCACAACAAGCTAGAGCATCAAACACTGCAAAAATTAAAATGAAAACTAATGAAATGTCTTGAAAACTTTAAGTTTTAATCAAAATGACAAAAATGTGTTATAAGTGAATAGTACCACGAGTGACTTTTTAGAATAAAAATGTCATTTTCGTTAAAAGTTAACAATACTATGAGTGTTTCGTTAAAACTTCCAAAATTAAAATGTGAAGTAATTAAAGTAATAACATGTGCAGTATGGATTCCTAAATACGTAGGTGACAGGTGACATACGTTAGATTAATGGGGTGTGCTATCCACACACCCCATTTTACTTCTCACACACCCCTTGATAATTTATGTCAGTTGATATTCTTCAATTCATTTGATCCGACGGCCGAAAATTAAAAAGATGTGTGAGAAGTAAAATGGGGTGTGTGGATATCACACCCCTAGATTAATAGATCCCCTCTTCGTTATCTTATAAACATACAGATATACATGAACAAGGGAACTTGGGCACCGTAGTGCAAACATAAGTTCCGTTGGCATTGTTTCAAGACGCAAAAATCTTCATATCCACCACTGCTGACATTAGAGCAACTCCAACGTGAGAAAGGCCTCCTAAGGTAATTTCCTATTCAATCCCCTTCAGTGAATAGTAACTGCCTTTAATGAACAGTAATTGCCTTTTGTATCTCCACCCCTAAACTGAATAGCCAAGGCAATCGGCAATAAAATATTAGTATTTTTTATTTTATAAAATAATAAAAAATAATTTTATCATTTCCAACTACCTGTAATGTATCGAGTAGCTTCTGTCAAGCTAGGACGCCCTTCCTATCAACAAATTAGGAAACTGCAAATAAGTACCTCAACCCATAAACCAAACAGTGTACCCAATCTCTCCAATAGCAATGACAATGGTGAATTCAAATCAAACCAAGAAAAAAATCTCAAATTGTTTTTTCTTCAATTTGGACAAAAAAAAGGGAGAAAAATGCAATGAGGGCATTGAAAAATGAGCTCACCTAGCGACTGTCGATCTCTTGGGTCAAGACTCGAACGTGCTCAACAGCTCTGGCTTCTGAGAAGCGATCGAGAAGGGCATCGATCTCGAGCGACTTGATGAAGCGCATGTAGAGTATGAAGTGAACCAACGTCGCCATGAGGCCAGGCCTCCCCACCAAACCCAATCGCCCGCATGGGTTGGAGTAAGGGAGGGAAGCTATTAGGTTTTTTTGGTCGCCTGTCCACCGGGCTATAGCCTCCTATGGAGTTGCTCTTACTTATATTAATCATATCCATCAGAACATTATGACAGCCATCAGATACTTGGCCGCAATGGAGTTTAATCACCACCTCCGTCACAAAAGTGCCTTGAAAATCGTTGTACGTCGCATCCGCCACCACCACGGCCGAGGGCTAACTTGTGCAATTGTGTTATCCATTACACTTGAATCTTTCACATATATGTTGTCCAATTTATTATTAGCTCCATCTTCTCCCAAGCTTCCAACATTATTTGCAAAAGCAAAAGAAAATTAATCTATGTTAATATTGACGATAATACATCTATATTCTATTCACATCAATTTTATATTAATTTGGTTTAATCAAGAGAATCATAACACCAATGAAGATTAGATTTGAAAAAATTATCATCAATCTCAGTCATGGCCTACATAACAAGATGTGTTTGCTTCCTAAATTCGCCATGGGCCTTCCGGGCATGCCGAGAATTTACTCAAACATGAAATTGGTGGGTGCGGGCGTTCCACTACTAGATGTTGCTAGTAGACAAGATCAAAATGATTGAGGTTGCACCTGAGTTCGACTTCAAACCAAGAGATTGTGCCATTGAGTGGGAGTGGCTCAGATCAAGATTTTTTATTTGCCTTAAGGATAAGGACTTTACTTATATGGAGAGGTGGAACAATATGTAAATGGCAGGGTTGCTGGAAGTGCAACTGACAGAGGAAAGTAAATGATTAGTATTGTAGATTGCTTGTAATTTAAATGACTGAAAATGAGTTGTACATGAACTACAAATGAGATCGATACTACTAGTGAGCAGCAGAGCTAATAAACAAGGAAAGCAATGGATACTTGGCTAAAGCTAAATGTCTACAAGGAAGCTGATAAGCTGATTTGAGTAGAGTTGATTGATTGGTTGTTTGAGTGTCCATAATCATTCTGCCTCTGCTTCTTTATATAGAGATTTGAAAGAGCTCCCTTGTTGAGAACAATGAACTTGCCCGAAAGAAGCTTGGCCAACTTGCATTGTGAAATAATATTAAAAGGGGAACTTGCATTTCCACCACATGTTTTCACCATTTGCAATAAACTATTAATTAAAAGAAGCAAGTTAGTCTCTTTCACCATGTATCCTCTGTCAGAATGTATGTGTCTTCCCATCCACTTGCATTAGGAAAACATGCAATTGTTGTTTAAACAAAGCTCTTGGCAAACCTCCACCACCTATACAATAAGGAAAAATAATATAATAATGTCAAACTACCCCGCTTGCAGCCAAATATCTTTCCAAGTTAGCCTTCTTGCACATTAATCCTCCAAATGTCATATTTTACCCCAAATGCCCAAATAAGTGAAATGGTGCACATTTTAGGTGCAAACAAGATGGTTGTTAGTATCAAAGGAAAACAAAGAAGGAAAAAGAAAAAGTAAGGAAATGAAAAATTAACACTTCTGTAGGCACACAGCTTCATCTCCCTATCTCGGTCTGTCTCCTTCTTGGCTAGCGGCTCATCGAGCTCACTAACAACTACTTTGCGCCCCGCAAGGCAGTTGTTCACAAAATGACGGGTTTATCGGCTTAATGGATCTGATGAAATTTGAAAATATTAACACTCACGAAAGTGTTCAAGTTTTAGTAATTGCTAAACATTGTTACAATGATTGAATTTGGAAATTGAAATGAACAATATTGTTTATGAATTTGGGGTTACAGACACATCTTAGCATGTTTATCAAATTTTTAATCTTTTTAATCTTATGACATTGTGCATCAAATTTTTAACCCTTGTAATCCTATGACATTGTTCTTTACTTTTAGGGTACCCTGAGTAGTAATGCTCTTAAAATTTGTCTAAATAGTTAAATTGATTTAAATGGCTAGGCCAAGTTGCCATTCTCCGTTTTGAAATGCAGATTTGGTCATACTGTTTTTGTAATTGGTGGCTAGGAGGGTTCCTTAAAGCAAAAATAGATTAAAGCCTGCTCCATTTTGCATGCTCTGCTCCCAAAATATATAAACTTGCGAGGGGTGGTTGGTCCGCAAAATCCTTGAGATTCAAATGTTTAGAGTCCAAATTTCAAAGAGAAAACTAATAAATAGTAGTATTATATTAAACCAAGAGGCCAATCACAATGCGACATGTGTCAACATCATAATAAAGCTCCTAGAGTCTCACATCAATCGTGAATGAAAACGAGGGACTCTCCTCGACTATAAAAGAAGACCATTGGCATTACTGTACTTAAACTCGTCATTATAACCTACTAGTGATGATTATGCTTAAACATATGTATTGTGTAAATTCTTCACTATTAATCAAAACTCCTCTACCCCGTGGACATAGCCAAACTTACGGTGAACCACGTACATCTTGTGTTTACTTCCCTATCTATATCTCTGTACATATTATCCACACCAGGTGATCAAAGCAACCATGTGAATGTCACAAACTTGACATTTCACGTTGTTCCAAAGTCTCATTAAATTTATGCATCAACATTTGGCACCGTCTGTGGAAACAACACTTATTTCTACTCTCACGAGCTTCGTCAAGCTAGTTTCCATTGTTTGTACACTTTCTTTTGATCATGCATCCCTCTCCAACATGGGGAGAAAAGGAAGCCACAACACACAGAACAACACCCCTTCGTGCTTAGTGTGAGGCAGCGAAGAAAGGAAATAAAGAACTTTGCTTTTCAAGCTAAGGACAAAGAGCCCGAAGCTCAAAACAATAAGATAGCCATCAGGAATGAGATCCTCCATGAACAGTACGAGAAGCTCTTCGGGATGCTCAATGAGGCTAGGCAGACTCAATCTCACAGGCCCATTGCCCCTATAGATGTTAACCATCACATGGGTGGCCCCAAAACTGAGGGTTAACTGTCTTAACATATGGCGTATATGCAACAAAGTAATGCATATAACAGGTGAAGGCACTACGAATCATCCTCATCTGAGGCCAAACTCTCGCTAGCATCATGCTGCATCCACCTCCATCGACATCACAACCACCATTGCCATTTCCAAGACCATCTTCACCCTGCTGAGTCTGCTCGTCGACACTGGCATCATCCTCATGCTCCACCTCCTTCTGGTATTTCTCAAAGCATGACCATTTAATGACACCTTCACCATGGTATCGCTCGAGAATAGCCACCCCTCATGCCGAATCTCCTGGGGTGTAGTAAGGCCTTATAAACTTGTGGAAGTCCTGAGTGCCCAAAAACTCATGCACGGCATCTTCCCTCTCATCAGGGAGACTCTTTTTTAGCTCAGAGACCTTGACCAAGGCACTATCTTACTCCTCTCTGGCATTGGACGCCTCAAAGATAACCACATCTGTAGACATCGAAATTTCAGTAAAATAAATGTTAACCAATGTATTAAAATTACAACATTTATTTACTTCACCAACCTCACACACTTACTTCACCTACAACATCCACTTACTTCACCTACAACCTCCACTCACTTCACCTACAACCTCCACTCACTTCACCAAAAAAATGAATGGTGGTGATTCACTCTCAAAACCTATAAATAGGCTTCTCCATCAAGAGGAATAGGGACCAATTCACAAATACATTTCTCTACTCTCAAAATGGAAGAGAATACTCCCCACAAGGGGGACCAAAACCTTGAAGCTTTAAAGTTCTAAAGCTCTCAAGAAAATCCCGAAGGATCAAGAAAGCACTCTTCGTTCTTCGTCAAATCCTCCTTCAAGATCAAGCCCCAACGACCCTTGAAGAACTCCCACCAACTCAAGATCAAGCCCCGACGGCCCCTTGAAGAAAGTGTTCATCATTCATCATCCGTTCATCCTAAGATCAAGCCCCAACGGCCCTTTGGATCAACAACCTCAACAAATCCATACATCCAATCGTTCTTCAAGACTAAGCCCAAAAGCCCTTGAAGATCTGCTCATCCATCAACCTTCAAGATCAAGCCCAAAAGCCCTTGAAGAAATCCATAAACCCATTCTTCAAGATCAAGCCCAACGTCCCTTGAAGATCCATTCATCAATTGTTCATCCTAAAAAAAAACCAATTCACAAATACATTTCTCTACTCCCAAATTGGAAGAGAATTCCCCAAATCCTTGAAGCTTTGAAACTCCAAAGCTCTCAAGCATCCAAATTCCCAAGAATCCCGAAGGATCAAGAAAGCACTCTTCGTTCTTCGTCAAATCCTCCTTCAAGATCAAGCCCCAACGGCCCTTGAAGAACTCCCACCATAACTCAAGATCAAGCCCCGACGGCCCCTTGAAAAAAGTGTTCATCATTCATCATCCGTTCATCCTAAGATCAAGTCCCAACGGCCCTTTGGATCAACAACCTCAACAAATCCACACATCCAATCGTTCTTCAAGACTAAGCCCAAAAGCCCTTGAAGATCTGCTCATCCATCAACCTTCAAGATCAAGCCCAAAAGCCCTTGAAGAAATCCATACACCCCTTCTTCAAGATCAAGCCCAACGCCCCTTGAAGATCCATTCATCAACTATTCATCCTAAGATCAAGCCCCAACGGCCCTTTGGATCAACAACCTCAACAAACCCATACACCCATTCTTCAAGATCAAGCCCAACGCCCCTTGAAGATCCGTTCATCAACTGTTCATCCTGAGATCAAGCCCCGACGGCCCTTTGGATCAACAACTCATCCACAAACCTACACCCTACGAAGATAGAATCAGAGGACCAAATTTGAGAGAGATCGTAACCCCAAAATCATTAAACACAAAAATATTATTTTGTACACGTATTCTTGTTTCTTGTTTCAAGAAATTTTCCGTGTTCACAACATCCAGCTGCTTTTTAAGCCTTAGGTTATCCTCATCTCGCCGCTTTACCCTCTCCAAAGCTTGGTCCTTGAGCTAGATGGCCTCAATCCGAGGCTTGCGCTCCTTCTTGGCGGCATCCACTAGCTTCTTGTCTTCTCAAAGCTTTTTATTGCATTGCTCGACCGTCATTAGCCTATCATCATACTCGATCATGACCTACATGATAGGATGGTCGTTAGTGTTAAAGGAAAACAATGACAAAGAAAAAAGAGGATAAAGTAAGGAAATTACATCCTAACACTTACAAAGACACATAGTTTCATCATCCTAACACTTACAAAGACACATAGTTTCATCATCCTGTCACGGTCCGACTCATTCTCAACTAATGGCTTGTCAAACTCACCAACAATTACTTGGCGCCCTACAAGGCAATTGTTCACATACCAAAAGCTCGTAGCAACCTTCAAATCCCGCCAAGAGATGCTATCGACCTCTTCCCTATCAAACCATTTTTTAACCCAAATTAGCAACAAGATTCATGGAAACGAGCACTTCCCAACACACGGTAAGGACTGAATGCCCATTTCCGCGTTCAGGTTCGAAAATTCTACTAAAGAATATTAATAACAAAAATCTTGTAAGGCAGGTGAAAAGTTGAGAGAAATGCTAGACAGTCTACTTACCATTTCTCTTAAAATAAATTAGTAAAACACAGAAATACCATTCCAATGTCCCCATTCGTCTTAACCTCGATATTCTAGAACAAAAGACTAAAATTCCGCTCCCATTTCCACGTTTGCTCTTGCAAGAAGTCGTAACAACAAACGTAAATACCAAACAGTTCTGAAAAAATAAATTAGAGAAAAGTAAATTTATGATTGAAAAGTGAACTTTACCTATTTAATTACCGATGCCACCAAATCCCATATTTTTGTGAGACAAATCATTGCACTCCCGTCCTCATCATCTGACTCGGTTGAGGAATCAGTACATGAAGTCGACATAGATAATAAGATGGAGAATGTTTTTCTTTTTAATTTCTGGTCAGGAAATGGAATTGCAGACAAGGAAGAAGGTTTCTGGAAAATGAATGGCTTCCAAAGAGGCGGAAGAGAAGCTTAAAAGCCGTTCCTTAGGGTTATAAATCTGAATATATATTATCGTCTTTGGTGTATTTGGTAATTTCTTACACGATCCGTTAACACGACATGTACACGATACAAAAATAAAAAGTTTTTGATCAATAAGATAACTAATCAGATCGTTATCGGGTCACACGAGAAGTACCCGTTAATAATGAGTTCTTAATAAAATTTACACAACAATGACACGTGGATAATCTGTTTTGACACGGTAAGAAATAAGTTATTTTGATGATTTTAATTTTTTAAACTACTAATGAACTTACTATAAAGTACAATGGCCAATATCTCATATTGTATATTAAATACGTATCATTGTATTATTTATATAAATTTAAAATTTTAAGTTTTATTTATTTATTTAGATAGTATCCTGGTAAGATTAAAAAAATTATAAAACAAATTAAAAATAAAATATCAAATAATTTAAAAATACCAAACACATTAAAAAAAATTATAATAATTAATTTACAACTGAGAAAAATGTGAAAAAGATATGCAAAGGCTCATGATCGCATTCTCTACACTTTGAGTATAGGTTTGTTTGAATTTTTAAAGCCATACCAACCCTCATGAATAGCTTTTTAAGGGAGTTCAAAATAAATAAATTCATAATTATTAATGTACAAGTCTGAAAAATGTGAAAACATATATAAACATGCAAGGTTCCTCAACCTTGAAACGTAACTCCCTTCATTTTCCATATCCTTGAACATTTGGTATTTTATAGTATTGTACTAATGTTTTTTCATTAGACTCTTAATTTTAGAGTATATAATACTTGAAAGACAAATGTTTTATTTTATTTTTATTTTATTTTTTTATGTTTTGAAGTTATATTTATGTGACAATGTGATATACATATACTAATTTAGTATTATGCTTTCTTTTTTCTTCTTCTTTTTTTTTTGGTCAAATTATGTTTTTCATTTTCAATATCTATTGATTTATTTTAACAGGTAACAGATAATGGGTCAGGCCATATTACCTGATAATATCAATTGGTCGATTTCAGGTCGGGTCATATTACCCATTTACTTTAATAGGTATTACACGACACTACCCGTTAAGATATCAAATATGTTACGAAAACGACACGAACACAGAAAACAAGACACGAATCCCAGGTATAGTTTTAGGGAAAGCTAGCAAAACTTTGTTCCCTGAGTTGTGAGTTGTATTGAGCATTTATTTATTTATTTTTGGAAATCAGGATAACACAATATCCGGGAATATTGTGAGTTGTGAGTTGTATTGAGCATTTGGATGATTGAGTTGGGCTTCAACATTGGGTTTAGTCCTCTAAATAAATTTAATTTGGGCCTTTAATTTGACCGTTCAAATAGTTGAGGACTGAAAGGAAGTGAGATTTGGAAGAGAAAGAGTCATACTCCTTTCGTTTTAGGTGAAGCACTTCTTGCCACAACTTTTGTTTCTTCATAATTTTACCAGGAAAATGGTAAACATGCTCATTACTCATGTTTAATCATGATCATTATTTTCGTTAAATTTGTTCAATTTAATTGTCAAAAATAAAGAAAAATGTGTACAAGATCAAAAGTGTGTAAAACAAAATCATTTGCTTGTTGCATTAGAAATTCGATAACAAAGAGGTCCCTCAAACCATTCTAGTGTCACGAATGAAACATGGTAGCGGTAGCACAGGTGGTTTAGTTGGCTGTGGTGGCGTGATTGATTGCGACAGTGGTGTGATTTGCACTGGTGGTGGCAGCGGTGGCATGATTGGCAATGGTGGTAGCGACGGTGGCATGATATCTGGGGTGATTGATGGCAGTGAAGGTGGTGGCGACGGCAGTGGCATTACCTGTACCGATGGCAGTGGTAGGATTGGTATCGTTGGAGCGCTAGTTTCTGGTGTAGATGGTGTCATTGGCGTCGTAGGCTCCGTCGCAAAAGTGCCTTCAAAATCGCTGTACATCACATGCACCACCTCCACCGCCGACGGCTGACCTTTGCAATTGTGATGCCGATTACAATAGGACAGATGTTCGAGATTGAGTCCGAGGATGGGGTTTGGGTGGGAGAGTTGAGGTCGAAGGCCAAGAATTCGGGGAGGTTTGTGTCTTGGACGTACTGATGTATGATGACATGAAATTCGAGGTACGATTCAAAATATGGACATTCGAACAGGGAAAAAATTCGAACACAGAACTTTCTATAATTTAGATGTCGAAATGGGGTTTTGTAGTATGCACCGGAACACGTATACAGCCGGATCCTTGGCTGAACATTCATTTCTTCTTATAGCTCCGGTCCAAGCCACACACCGGCGCATAATAGAATGTTCGGGCTAAACAATCAAAAATGAAAAGGAGACGCATTCAAATTTCAATTGTAAACAACGAGGAGAGGAGGTAAGGCATCAGATCGATAGCTAGTTCCAGGACATGCACTCTAGACATAAATTACTACTGAATTCAAAGTCGGAATACATGTTCATAACTTGCAACTAAACATCACACGAAGATAACGAGTGTACCGTTGCATGTCGCCCTGCAAATACTCCTTTTGCTTATCCTGATGTGAATGATAGTTGAAGCAGCACTCATCCAACCATGGTGCGCTTTCGGCCTCGTTGTCTCACTGTAAAAATTGTGAAGTCGTAAGAAAACTTAAAAGGAAAGAGGATTAAAGAAAGTATAATGGAATTCTAAAGCCGTATTTCAGATTGAGAAACAGACTGAGCAGAAACGGGAGGTCACACCTTGAGCTAACTTGTTTAAGGTGGATGACCACTGCTTTGAGGACTTCCGATACGCAGCAAGTATCGGATCCATCTGTACAAGAATGAAAGCATGAGAATAAATTTGATTATTCAACGTAGAGTTTGAATACAGCTTCGAAAACTCAGTCTTTTCCGAAACTGATAAAATGGAAATCATGTAAAACTTGTACTCTAACAACTGCTCTAAGACGAATGTCTCGGGCCAAGACAAACTGTTAGAACTCTGTTCAGTTCCACCATTTCTGAACTACACTTATTTCATTTTCTTGAAAAATACAAAAGTTACGAACTAACGAAAAGATGAGGCAGATTTTGAAAAACCAAAGATTAACTGGAAAAAGAACAAACTTGGCTTACCACATTCCCACACGAAGAATGCATTGAGAGCAAAGCTCTTTCCAGTACATACAAATCCACAGCCTTATCTTCTGGAAGGGTTGATGTAAAGCTCAGACCGAAATCAATGACAACCTTGGAGAAGAAAATTTCGAATTTGATGCAAATCTGTAAAAGCACTTGAGCAAAAATTGGAAGAACAAAGTGAACATAAGTAAATCACTCACCAACTGATTGGTACTAGCTCTGATTAACAAGTTAGATGTGGTCAAGTCCCCATGAATGAGGCCACCATCATGTAGTTTCGCAATTGCTTGACCAATCTGCATTGCAATATCATCAATGCGTTCTTCAGCAACACTTCCATCGCCTAACCCGAATCTAAGAAATACATCTTTCACAGAAGGACCCTCCACGTATTCAAATGTTAGGGTATGCAGCACAGTGTCTACATGGTAAAGCACTGGAGTATAGACCCCGAGCCGTCTTGCTTTCGTCATGCACCTGGCCTCCTGCTCCAACATGTCCATTTTAGCGAAAAATCAGATGGGTATAAAAAGGCTACTAGCGAATTTCGTCACAAAAGTAAAACCTCAGCAAGAAAGAAAAAACAAACCGCATTGAGGCGCTTGAGCGTAAGCTTTGCATCCAAAGACGGATGCCTATACTTCTTTGAAAAACGCTCCTTGACAATTGACCTCCTTCCCGCGAAGTCTGACTCAAAAACCCTCTGGAAATAGAGGAATAGAAAAGTTTTAGCCCCAATTTCTTAGCCAGTTCAAATTACACATTAAAATACAAAAACTCACAGCTTCGGCTCCTTGCTTGATCAGAACAAGCGAGCTACCTCCACCATCCACCTTGGTTTCCATGGAAAATAACTGGGTTCAGATTTCCTGACCAAAAATTTCATGCAAACGATTCAGCTAAACAGAACATAAACAAACACCTTTTTTGCTTTCTGCATGACTACCCAAAACCAAACCAACCATCTCAATGTTTTTACAAACCAATAACATTTCTAACTTTACATAATGGGTTTAGATTGGATGGACCAAATTTTCATGCAACCATAAGGATTCAACAAAAGAGAACACTATAAAAGTTACCACTTTTGAATGCTGCAACACCCAAAACCCGGATCCAGAACCTTTATCCTAGGTATCTGAAACTCCCTCTCTAAACCCCACAAAATGGGAACAAGCTGAGCTCCATGGGTTTGGGGATGAGAAAATACCATTTTTATCCCGTAGTTTTCTATGAACTTATTCTAAAGTCCGATGTGTGACTTTTTACATTATTCAACAGAAAGATTGAGGTGTGAGCCTAAACGTTTAACCACTCTTGAGTCTTCAGACCAAAACACACAATCTGTTGCACAGAATTCTTCGTCTTCGACATTCTTTTGCCAAAATATTAAAAGTTATATTGGCTCCAAATGGTAAGACCCAAAGTGTATCTAATAGCAGAAAACACCAAAATAAAACCTCTCGAATATTTTTGACTACTCAACAACAACTACAAACCAATAAAGTTTCCAACTCTCTCTCTCCCTCCCCCCCCCCCCCTCTCTCTCTCTCTACAACCACAGCAGTCCAAACAAAGATTACAATCAACTGATTGCAGCTCAGCTATAAGCATCCAATGCAACTTACTCAATTGAAGAAAAAAACCCAATTAAAAGCACATAGGATAGCATTTAATTACTCGTATAAACCTACAAAATTTTGCAACTTGTGGAACAAAAGGAAATGAGCAAACCTTGAGATAGAGAAAAGCAAGTTCCTTCACTTTTAGTTGACATTTAGAGTCACCGACCCAATAGAGGAAAGAGAAGGAAGAGAGAGAGAGAAACGGCGGAGGCTGGCGGCAGAGAAACGGCGGAGGCTGGCGGCGGGAGTGAAGGATGAGTTTGGGTTTCTGTTGTTTAGTTTGTTCGCCGCCAATGGTTATGAAGAACCTCTCAGCAATTCCGCGAATTTGGGAACCCTCCACTCCACTTTCCCGCACGAGGCTTTGAAAGAAATGGACCGGTCTGGGGCGGGTACAACAGATTTTAAAACAGGAACCGGACCTAACCCGGCCCATTTTAAACGGGCTGGTTTGGTCTGGGTACACAGGTCCTCTTTTTTTTTTTTTTTCTTTTTTTTTTTGGGGGAAAAAAACACTGAATTTTTACAGATTTTACAGTTTTACAATTTTCATGCACAGATTCAAATACAGATTTTACAGTTTGTATGTTTGTGGTGGTTTCAAGATATTATGATTCTATTCCTATTGCCGACTGGGCTTTCATCTCAGTTAGTATTTTGAAAATATTCATACTATACCAAAACATCTGAAATCTTAATTCATATTCAAGTTTCAACCAATCAACACAATGAAAAGCAATGATCAATTTGATCCATCTTAAATCTCATCAAAAATATATGACATACCACAGAACTACAGAAACAAGCCAACCCAATGTAATAATGTATTTAGCAAATATATGACAGAACCACAGAATTCCAATACTAACAGATTTCCAAACAGGTGTGACAATTTCTGAAATTCTAATGCAAATTGTTTGCAGGTGTGACAAACATTGCGGGTGGGAAATCAAATGTTGCAGGCTACAGGGATGGGGAGTAGGTTATAATCGAAGTGTTAAAGGGCTTATTAATATTAGTTATTACAGATTTGATGTATTCTATTTTGTACAAGTATGAAATCAAAAAATTATGTAATTGAAGGGAAGAACTACAGTCCAATTCAAACCGAAAACCCACATTGAATTCAAAATTCTCCAAACGGGCACTAATCTACAGAAGGAACTCAAACCAAAAAATCCAAATGAAGAAATAAACTTTTTTCACACTGATTCCGATTTCAATCAAGATTCAAGACACACCCTTTATCCAACACCCACTCGGGCATTTCTTCAAGCACATGGTGGGCACTTTGTTACTACAATCAACTCCATCATACATGCTATATATTTACCAGAACCAGCAGAAACTACCAATACAAAGGCAAAACAGAAAACCCAGAAGAAAATTAAAGCAACCCATCTAATCAAACACGAAGACAGCCATAACTCCAGATATTTTGGAACTTTACATCTAATTTATTGGATCTCAGAAGGGCAACGAAATTTGTAACAGAGATGTATGAGAAAAGGAAGGAATCACTTACCAATGATACGGAAGGAGGAGATGATGTCGGCGTGGTGGAGGAGAGACCGCGAGAGAGAATCGAGTCGAGTTCGAGTACTCCAGACTCCAGTGACAGAGTCGAGCTCGAGGAGACCTAGGTCCTAGGGTAAAACTAACGGTTCAGATTGGAGGTAGGTTACACTTCAATCTCGTCCGTCCATAGCAATTACAAACCGATCGGTCCAGGACCCTTTTTTTTATAAATTTAGCCCTGCCCCACCCCGTTTCTCTTATGAAAAAATTGGAACGAGCCCGTATCCGTCTTAACCTGCAGTTCCTATACCCTTTTGCCCAGCCCTAATTAGCACCATAAATCATAGAGATCTTTCATTTTGATCCTTCAATCTTTTTTTATCCGAAATTGATCTAAGGAATGAAAGTATACTTTTATTGTAAAAGTTTATAGAATTATACATGATCACTTTTTTAAGACGATTTCGATAATTCGTCTACGTTTTAAGTGTCATTCATTTACTCATATGTGAAATTTTGCGTCCAAAACTAAACGTTTTATACTAAAAAAAAAAAAAAAAAAATTGAATTACACCTATCGCCAATCGTTGTCCACTTTTGACACATTTTGAAAAGTTTACGAACCAACTTGGGAGATAGAAAAAGCGAATGAGGACCAAAATGGAACAAGCATCAAAGTTTAGGGGTCAAAATCATACAGTGCTTGAAAATGAATAATGGGCTTGAGAAGGCCCATAACCCGAGTAGGAACGACCCGAACGATCACAATTTACGCACGATCCCATTATCTGTGGTTATGTGCGGAATCCTAAACCTAAACCCCTCTTTTGAAATTTGGGGGTAAGTCAATTTCCAATCTTCCATAGCCCTAGAAACCCTAATTCGTAGGAACGGGACCCAAATTCTTGCCCAGCATGAAGAGGGCAATTACATGGAGTGACGAGGAAGGAGATTCGGATTCCTCATCTGGGAAGTCATCAGATTCACCACCCTCCAAGAAAACAGCTTCACAAGGTACATATACATATACACACACATATACATATACATATATATATATATATATATATTTGTATAAGTACTGGTTGGGGTTTTGTGATCTGTGTATTGAATTTGTTTTAGCTGGCTGCATACTCTGTTATTTCTGCAGTGAAATCTGGGAAGCCAAAGAGCAAAGTTGTGGACTTTGAGGCACTGAAGCAACATGGCTACAAGGGTGGGCCGTCTGTGCTGGGTGTGCCGCCACCGAAAGCGCCGGAGCAGGAGCCGAACTGGACTTGGTCTACCGGCAGGGAGGATGGTAAGGACGGCAAGCCCGGAACCAAGAAAACTGAGGAAGAAGAAGAATCTTATGAACAACGACAGAAGACGAGAGCTGCATTGGCCTCGGGAGAGAAGCTTGAAACTGCGCTGACCCGGAGCGATAAGCGAAACCTGTCGTTTTCGCAGAAGGAGAAGAGGAAGAGAGAGCTTGGGCAGGCAAGCAGGGGGAAGAACTACGTTGAAGAAGAGAAGAGGTTGCTGAGGGATAGTGGTGTTTACTCTGGTTTTGATACTTAGAAATAGTTAAAACTTTCACATGTAATTTGTAATTTGTCAATGATCTTCCACAGGATTATGAAATGTCGCTTTCGACGAAGAATTTCTGGGTTTGTTGAAGACAATCTCTTCCACTCATCTTAATTACATAACTGATCATATTTTTGCGAAATCCGAATGAAAGAGTCTGCAATAAAATTAGTTATAATGCACAGGAGTCAGAGTGTTCAAAAACTAAACTGATCTGGTTAAGCACATACAGTTGCATTCAAACAACTGAAAACTCTTGGTCTTGGATATAATCCATGCATGTAGATCCCTCGTATGTAAGCCAGAAGACGATGCAAAATGCCAAGTGACATGAAAAAACTGTGGACAGCTTCTATCAGGTCTTGCTCGACAGATGAGCCTTCTCATAGTCTTGCTCGACTGATCTCTCTTCGCAAAGCCAAAGTGGTTACTGCTCTGGTGGAGATGTTGACCTATTGTGAAGAGTCCTGTATATTGCTCTGATTGTATTTGGGGTTGTTCTGCAACAACCTCCTACAAGGGAAGCCCCTACCTCACACCATTTGTTTACATACGAGACAAAATCTTCATCTGAAACCCCAGTGTTTTGCTGCAATGCGGAAAAAAGAAAAGAAAATATCAGAAGAGTTGGTGTCTCGACAAGTATATCATGATCGTAGATTTCCTGCACTAATTCCATCTTCTAGATAACAACAATATTTTGATAGATAATTACATCGAAAACACGATACAACCATAGAAATTTCACTTACCACCCACATCATTCTATCTGCATCATAGCTTTCACCACTATTTGGGTACACAATAATTGGTTTTGTAGCCACCTGAAGGAATTGAACATGAAACTAAGTACAGGAGCTCGAAAAACAGGGTCATGTTGCAATTATTTAGGAAATCATACAAATTCGTAATATATATGGAAAATATGGCATATAAAAAATGAATAGGACGTGTCATTTGCTGCCCCAACAGTTGGTCACAGAAAGTTTTAAAACTTTTTAACGATTTGATAAAAATAAGGACCATAAACTTATTCAAACGCAATACAAATATCCTAAATGATCATACCTGTGTAATTAGTGTTAACAGTCCGTGGATAAATCTAGGGGGGGTGCAGTTGATTCCAACTGCAACGACTTTATTGCATGATTCAGCAACTGAGGCGCATTCAAGGAGAGAATCACCACTAACAACATTGATGCCATCTTTAGAGTTGAAAGAAAACCACGCAGGAAGTTGCATGTTTTCTTCTTCCAAAAGCTCAGCATAAGCCTGCATAAACACCAAGCATGATTAATGGTTACTATACGTCTCTTGAGCATTAACCCATTTGCTGAATTTTATATCCATCACTTTCGGTCACAAATTTGAGTACTGACCAATCAAAAAACATTAGTCACCTAATTAAACAGTTTGATCATTTGTAAGCTAGTCTAGTAGGAAGCCTAGAATTACCTGAGCCTCCAGCTTATTTGGAACCGTTTCAAATGCAAGTAAGTCAGGACCTGATTCTGCTAGGACCTGGACCCTTCTCCGATGAAAATCTTTTAAACCTCCTAGAGTCATAGCCTCACCATAATCTCCACTACCAAGGAAGAGACCAAAAATATGAATATAAATTATCCTTGTGAACATTTCAAGTTCAGACAACGATGCCCTTTCCACGCAAATAACAGCAGGAGGGACTATCTAACTTCATTTTTCAAAGTTTACTCTGGGATCAAAGGAGTACATTTCCCTAAGAGAAAATTCTCTTCATATTACATCAACAATGCAGTTAAAGGCGTGCAACTATTTACATGCGAGTTTTGGGAACCAAACTCAACAGAAATAACAGCTGATGCAATGACTTTTAATAGCAGAATTGACTCACCTGTACTCAGACCCATCAGCCAAATAAGCACCATAGCTCCCCACAGACGCTGCAACTAAGATTGGCCTACGCTTGAGAATTCTACCGCTTGCACTGTCAGCAGAAGAGCATTGCGTACATCTGTCGTAATACACATCACGTGCCTCACGGGCAATTTCAACACTTTTCCGAAGCAAGGCTTCGCTCTCTTCTGTTGAAAATCCTTTGGCCTCGAAACCTTGAATGGTGGCCTGCATAGCAACTAACACTTTCAGCTTCACAAAAAAATATAAATTAAGAGAGCCATTATTAGTAACCGGCATTACCTGATAGGACGCTGTGATTATGATATCTGCACCAGCTTCAAGGTAATCAATGTGTACCTGCTCCATTACGGAACAAAACAACACGGTACATGGTCCTATTAGTTAATCAAGTGTATAAATGAATTACATTGACTTAAATCAATCTCCATTCTTTTGATTTCGTCTTAACAAAACCTGAATCCTTTACCCCAAAAAGAAAGCACATGTTCAATCCTGCCTGACTTAGTGGTAGCGTAATGTACGAATTAACGTTGTGATCAGCTTATAGAAGTCACATTCCTCACTAAAATACATGATCAAAGCAGAGCAACAAGTTTTCTCATGTTAATCTCGGTCATTGCAAGTTTCCTTCTGATCCAAACAAAATCTGACAACTTTGGTCCAAATTCATAAACAAAAACCAAAATCCCAACAAAAAATCGAATGCTAATTCCAAAAACACAAAGCTCAAAATTGTCAAAAATTAAAAAAAAAAAATTCACAGCAAAATTAGCACTTGAAACTTGGCAAAAACCCATTATTCTGCACATACCTACACTCGTCAGAGCACAAAACAAAGCAATTACATCTACATTTTCTAGAGAGAGAGATGAGGTTACCGTGCGAATGAGGTGAGGGGAAGTGAGAAGGCATTTGGCGCTCCAGAGAGGATCGTTGAGGTCAGCACCGTGGCGTTCAAGCTCGGTGGCAAGTCCACCGTCGACCACCGCAACGCCGCCCGCCCGCCTGAGAAAGTCCCTCATTAACGACGGCGTTTTAGCGCCGCTGCTGCTGCCCATCCCGTCGTCAACAGAAGAACCACTCTGTGAATGTGTGGGGTCAATTTTGTATTTGTAGTTGTGAGGAAACCGGAAAAACTAACTAAACCGCCAACACCTGGCTCCCACCTCTGTTTTTGCTCTTTATAGCTTTTTGGTTGCTCAAGAAATAAGAATTTACTTTTTGAAATTAGCATTTCGACCTCAAGTTTCGTATAATAACAAAATGTCCGCGGGTAACGTGGATTAGGTTTTTCGGGAATGAAACTCATGTTTAGTAGTATTTTTTCTCACTTGTAAATGAGAGGATTTGAATCCGGCTCTCGTAGTTGGTGTGCTTCGCTCCTAAATATAATTGACTCATTATGTGGCTTGAATCAACTTTCTTTTTATCCCAACCCCAATATCTAGGTATATTTATAAACTAGTCCAAAAACTGTGGATTAATATGTTTTCCTCGACTGTGGGAAAAGAATTTGGATGGAGAGGTAAATGGTGTATTCAACTGACATTTTAAAAAAAAATTAAAAGAGTTTAAAAGATCAAGAATATTCAACTAGAATTTAAAATGAGATCATGAAAGTTTTAAGGTATTTAATTAAGATTTAAAGGAGTTTATAAAAGTCCACAGAATTTGAGTGCATTGAATCAGGATTTTAAAAGAGTGTAAAAGTTTCCTGTATTCAATCATGGTTTGATATAAAAAAAAATGAACAGTTTTGATGGATTCCTTAGCGTATTTTAGGCGTTAACAAATCATGTCTCTCCTCTAAGGAGGAAATGGGAAAAAGTCTAATATAAGAGGAGGGGAGATTGGGCTAGACCGTACAATAGACCAGCCACACACTAGGTAACGAACTCTAAGGAAGTCAAAACTTGCAAAAATGATACATCTTCAATGTCTACATTAGTCAAACCTAAGATCTTTTAATTACAAGCGAACAGTCACTAGACTATAATAATAGTTAGTAAGTTTATACTAGTATTCAATTTGAAGAATGTCCCTACCAAATGTGAAGGGGGTACCTTATTATGTGCATTATTTATTGTTGGTAGATTTCATGCCAATTGCATGTGTGCTTCATGTGGATATAGTCTGGGGGTGATTAAAAGTCCACAAGTAGCAAAAGGATATCCAGCAAATTTCCATATCCAAGATCCCTAAAGGCCCACACGTATCAAGTGGAAGTGTCCTTTGAGATTTCTAGTGGAACATTAGGTAAATATGCACTGCACCACAAAAAAGTGGAAACCAATTTGATTTTGGGTTTCTAGTAGGATTCTTTCTTTTCTTAATTTTAAAGAAAGAAATGCCCATCGATTACTCGTTTTTTCTTTGCAGGACGTTTATTCTTTCTTAATTTAACTGATTTTACAATGTTAATGTCAATTTTTGTACGATAACACAATGTTAGCAGCCAATGTTATCAACATATGATCTATATCATATCGACAATCTGTTATTTAATGAAGGATGAACGTCCTGTTTAGAGTATAACTGTCCCATCAAGAAATTACCAAACCATGACAGTATAAGTAACAGAATAAAACTACCAGACATTGCTGTAAAAGCTTGATTTCCAAACTAATTTACAATAAGAATGAAGAAGGAACCACAAACAACAATATGGCTTTCCAAAAACGCTGTTTGTGCATTATTCAGAGATGTGAAGTGATTATTCAAAGACTGACTGGTGCCTGCAGTCTAGCGCTGAACTGGTAAACTAGTTTTAATATGCACTGCACAATCTGTAAAGCTACATTACACGAAACAAAGAAGGTCATGGACCGCGAGGTGTGCCGAAACAGAAACAGCCGGTTGACTGGTCTTCAGGTATCATGCCGCCTCCCTTGCTCGTATCTATTGCATACAGCAGTTTCACAACCTCTTCCATTTCAGGGCGTTTATCCGGGCTTGCATCCCAGCATTTTCGCATGACGCTAGCCAATGTGCTCGGACAACATCTTGGGATTTCTGGTCGTAAATTCTGCCATCCAAGCATAAAGTATTAGGACTAACATTTGGTGAACAACATAACATAAAAGCCAAAGACGAACAAGTTTTGCTACATTCGGTTAAAATCTCATAAAGCAATTAAAGCATTATGTGCAACGACAAACCAACCTGTCGCACTACTGCAGATGAGACATCAGCAAAACTTAAATTAGGATAAGGCATGTCGCAACAATAGATTTCCCATAAGCAAATACCAAAACTATAGACATCACATTTCCTGTTGTATGGCTTGCCATCAAGGACCTACAAAAACCTTGATGTTAGAATTCTAATCCAATTTGCAGGGAGGGGAGTCTATAAATAAAAGAATGTCACTCACGTCAAATTCGTTTACAACTAGATTTAGCAATGATTAATGAAAAGATGTAGGTACCTCTGGGGCCATGTACCCGAGGGTACCAGTCTCCCCAGTCATGTCCCTTGGGTTCTGAGCTTCTACTCGAGCAACACCAAAATCAGCAATTTTCAATGTTCTATGAGTATCAAGCAACATATTTTCCGTTTTGACGTCACGGTGTACAATTTTCTTCGCGTGAAGATAACTCAAACTGAGAGAACGAAACACCGAGAACCAAATCCATTAGTTTAAAACCCAAACAAAAAGACAGAATTAAATCAAGCACCAAAAAAAAAAAAAAAAAAGAACCCAACTCACCCTTTGGAGAGATCCAAAGCAAGTTGAATCACAACCTTGAAGGCAAGTTTCTTTCTTCTATTCCTGATCAAGAAGTTCTTCAGCGTCCCACCAGGAACATACTCAACAACAACGCAACAAGCTCTTGAAGGAGGAGAATTATGGCTATCGTTTGATGTGTTTTTAACGGGGATTTTAAGGTTGGAAGTTCCCATTGAAGCTCCGACAAACTGTCACAAATATAATGGTTATAGTTTATTGTTAGGACAGCAAACGGTATCAAAGTTTTCATCTGAAGCTATTGTGACTTTATGCATACTGAGATGAAGAACCAATATATATCAACTTTACCTTTGGGATATTTGGGTGGTCAAGCTTATGCCAAACAGCAACCTCTTGCTGAAACGACGCCCGAAGAGCAGCAGTTTCAGCTGCCGTGGCAATACAATCCTCCCCCCAATCCAATATCTTCACTATAATATCAAGAATACATCAAGCCATGAGAACAATATTGACAAGAAAAATACAGGATAACCTACGGTTAGGGGTTCATTATTCAATCAAATAACACCGCTTATTTGTAAATTTGTATATATACCTAGGCAAACAGTCACATGTCTTCTTTTTCTCCAATGAAGTAAACCACCAAAGTCTAATAACGATGAAAGTGATTGACTCCAGCACACTAAAACCATTCTTAATAGATTCATTAACCATCTAATACACAATCGCTAGCACCTCCTGTCAATACTTATGGCCCGTTTGGTATCGCTATAGCACTTTTAGTATAAGTGCTTATGAGCAGAATAGTTTTCTACAGGATGTCAAATTTCTCAACAAAATGGCTTACCGTCTACTAACTCAACAAAATGTCAAATTTCTCAATTCCATTTCACTTCTGGTGAAAGTCATTGACCACTAAACTATGTTTTAAAGTCTCAAACATGGAAAACTTGGGTATGCAAACACATCCTGCACTTCATCAGAATTGCAACAAAGAAAAAGAATCGAAATTGGATTGAAACGAAATCAAAGTACCTGCAACATCTTGGCCATCATAGGCACCGCGGTACACGGTGCCGTAGGTTCCATGAGCAATAACATGTCTTATATCCAACTTACCCAAATCAATCTCCCACTCTTCCATCTTTGCATTCACCTCCCTCTCCCTCTCCCAACCCCTACTCAAGTGCTTCTCCAACTGGATATCCCAGCTCTTGAAATCGATCTTGTCGGCACGAAAAAACACCTCTTTATCAACCCCTCCTCCCACATCCTTCCCCTTTGAACCCAAACTTCTCGACCTCTGAATGCCCCCAACTTCCATTTTTCACCAACTTCCCAAACTTTTACTCGAAAAATCGAACTTCAAAATCCCAAAACAAAGAAACCCAATAACGAACACGCGATTTCGACACAACCCATGAATCAAAACCAACCAAAAACTTGTTTGTGCTGATCAAGTTCAAAACTTTAACACAAACAGACGCCAAATCTCAAAACTTCACAACATAAAAACTTACTTAAACCCCCCGAAAGCTCGATTGAAACTTTGACAAAGGAACTGGAACAATATAAACGAGCCCAGAAATCTTGGAGATGAAAAATCACATCAAATCGAGAAAAAAAAAATCGGATGGGAAAAAGAAGAGAAAAAGCAGAGAAAAATAGAGTTTTGGGTACCAAAGGAGAGCAAGAAAGACAATAGAAAGAGAGTGGATAGAATCGGAAAGAGAGAAAGAGAGAAAGATCAAACAAAGACAATAATATTTGGAAAATTTACGCGCCGATTAGAGCAGTAAATTTATGGGTCAGGTAAAAAATCCCAGCTTGATTACGGAGTTTATTTACCATCTTGTTAAACCGCCTTACCGGTATTTTATGATTTCGTCTTCGAGATAAATTTTTTAGTGTATCAAAAACACAGTTTAATAAAATAAGTATAATAATTCAATTTGTGTAATGTTTCGTGTTCTTGTCATGTAAAATTTCTCTCATTTAAAAATTGTCCGTCCAAATATATGACTCCTCGATAAAATCAATAAAAATATGGTTTGTTTGATCCTAAATCATATGATTAGAGCCGCCTTATCTTAACTTCATCGAATAAAAAAAATTTCTAATTTATTTTACAAATCCTAATTTTTTTAGTTTTTCTAACTGATTGGGATTGCATCATTTAATTTTGATAGGTGAGAAAAACGAAAACAAAGAATATTTTTGTTTGATGTCAACTGTGCAGTGCAAAAATGGAAATAAAAGAAAAAAATAATAATAAAACAAGTTGAATTTTCGAAGTCACCGACGCCACAAATATTCTAATGTCTAGTTCGTTCGTTGGTACCTAAAGTTCGGTAGGTATATTCGCCGGACAACGTACTTCTTTCAAACACATTCATCAATTTTTAATTTTGATTTTGTAACAATGTTGAGAGAGCTATATAATGAGACCGTCGTAATTAGATATCAAACATGTCAAACTATTAAAATTAAATGTGATAACTGTCACTTACAGGTTGAACAAATTCATCAGTACTATGACTTATAAGGTCACTAGTAAAAGGTCATGTACAGAGCTCCTTATACATAAACTTGTATTAATGACCCCAGCCGCAATGAGGACAAACCCATTCCATAAAAATCTGTCCACTCATAAATGAAAAATAATAATGCTATGTTGGATGGTATTGCTAGTGACTTGATTTGGGTTATTTTAGGGTTGGTTTATGGTTGCTTAATTGTTTTTTAAAAAAAAAAGTTAGCTAAACTTGTGCTTGGTAAAAGGAAAAAACTGTTTTTTTTTTTTTTTTTTCAAATAATGAGTCTAAAACAACATAAAACAAAATCAACTCTAACCATGTTTCTCAAAAATGCGCTTTTTCATTAGGTGCTTTTTTTTTTTTTCTTTTTTTTTTTCTTTCTTTTTACGCTAAAAGCATTTTTAGCATTATAGCTTACTAAGCATTTGCCTGTTTTTTTATTTTTATTTTTTTCACAGCTGAAATAAAATCAAGCGTTGACAAACTATCATGATGCCTTTTTCCCCTATTCCCCTAATTTTTGAAGAAATTGAATGACATCCCCCTTTGTCCCCTACAACACCCATCAAGTTGACCAACTAAAAGAATAAAGTTAGGCACTAGAAGAAGAATAAATAAATGTCTAGGCACTTTCCATGTCATTTTCCGAAATGGTTCTTGACATTTGTAAGGATTTAGGAGGTAGCCAAATTTTAGACGTGTGAAGAGACGTTTAGCCAAATTTTTGGCCAAGAGATTCGAGCATTTGTCGAGAGGTCTCTAGGGTTTTTCTTAGCAGAATGATCCCTTGGTTTAATTCGCTTAACTCACTTGGGACCCAAAAAGGGCATATCTCTCTAACTTGAAGAATTGTACGATGCTAGAGATTACTTCCTTATGAAGAAAAAACAAAGGGAGTTTTAACAAAAAACCTACAGTACTGTTCACTTTAACGAAAAACCACATTTTTACACTAGAAAATCAATCCTGGTACCATTCACTTTATCTTTTATTTTGTCTTTAGCGTTAAAACTCAAAGTTTTCAAGCCCCTTTCATTAGTTTTCCTAAAAACAAATGAATTAGATGCCAAAATTAAGCTGTCATTAACTCAATTAGCCAAGGGATCATAAAAACAATTGGTGTCCTTTCTCGATCGACCCCTGGGTAAGGTTGAAAAAGTTCATCGATTGTGACTTAGGGCAGTTAGTTAGAACAGTGTATCCAACCCCATGGCACCCGAGTTCAAATTGTCAACCCGTAAATTAGAGTATTTACTAACAATTTTCTTTTTCAGCCTAAAGTGACGGTAGACAACAATTAGCTACAATTTGTTGACCAAAAGCACAAGCTAGCTGTAATTTGAGACATTCTGATGCAGGAATGGATTGCATTTTTGGAAATTCGGCTGATGAATCTTATGCAATATAAAAATTTCAAGGGCATAGAGTGATCTGGAGCTATAGAGATATTAACTGGAAAATGAAACAAAATAAAACCGAGCGCAGTGACGTTCTAGAATTCATACAGCCGACCAACTTAGTGGGATAAGGCTCTGTACAACCGGCTCGCTAAGTGAGGTAAGGCTTTGTTATTGTTGTTGTTGTTGTTGACATGAGGTTTCTTTTGTAAGATTTTATTATATGAATGACTATATACAAACAAGGCTATGAATTAGTTTCTTACAACTGAGATCGTGTCAAAGTCTCGATAACTCACTCTACTCGAGCACAACTTTGGAGTGCGGTCACGGCTCTTGCCGAAACTATTCAGAAACGATAACTTGATGATGTATTGTTACTCCTGCACAGATGCATATTATTCATTCAAAATTTAGAGCCCAAACATGGAAGTGTGCAAGTTATGATGACCACGTTAAATCGTAGGCCAAAAACTCATGCATAGAGAACAGTTAAATGAAGTTCAACTCTTAGAAGTCTGTAAACAAGGACCGGAGATATATTTTGTCCAGAAGTGCCTTGCACTTCAAAGCATTAAGCCGTCCTCAACAAGAAGGGGATAAAAGAAACGGTTGTCATGTACTGTTTCAGGACAAATGCCACACAACACATGCAACCGCGTTCTAATGATTCTGTGCTACCAGCTTTTACGCTTGTGCATGTAATTCTGTTTCAGTAAAGCTTCAATAACTCATACAGATGGTAGTAGAAAGCAAACGGCTAACCTTGATACTGAAGAGAATACCACCATCAGAAACCTGCTCGCCAGCTGCTAGATGAAGCCCGTGGACATAGCCTGCTGATGGTGCCTTTACAACATGCTTCAAAATGTAAAAAACGGAAAGAAAAAAAGATAAGAATTGATTTTGAATATTGCACATGGAAATAAAGTGTGGATGCACTATGCAACAGTAGCAGCAGTACAAACCTCCATCTTCATTGCCTCTAAAACTAGTATGGGCTGTCCTCCTTCCACCTTTGTCCCATCCTTGACCAGAAGCTTGACCACCAACCCAGCCATGGGCGCAACAACACTGCCCTGAGGGTATGATGATTTCTCAAATCTGGGCTTATGTTCGAGATCATCATCATCATACAATTCAAGACCAATTTTCTGCTTGAAATGATGATGATGTGACCCATGCCATATATGAATGAGCTTGGTTTGATCCTGCAAGCGCAAATTGGAATCAACGAATTAATGATGGTTGAACTCCAAAAGAACAGAAATAAAAAAAGTGTAGTTCTCTGTGAGGGTGCATGCAGAGAACGGTATTACCTTGGAGTAAACAGCTAAGCAAACCTCCGTGATTACACCATCAGCTTCAACTCGGAAATCGTGGTTGCCTATGCAAGTTGCTTTAACCTCCACACATTGGGAACTGTCTTCTTCTGCCTGCACAGACGTATAGAAACTTGCTGAGGGAATGACTTTATGGAACACAGACAAGAAACAACTTGCACATAAGATACTATAAGGGAAGTTGCAAATATGGCCAATTAGTGTAAGACTACCTCAACCAGATAGCTCCCATCTTCTTTATAAGTGGTTGAAATCTTCAGTAACTTTGAGCCACTGCTATCGTATTCATTTTCCCACTCAAGCTCCATAGTATGTCTAGCACAATGATGGACTCTGAAGGGGGGAGAAGAATACCATATGGAGTTTATGCCTTTGCTACCTGAACAGATAAGGAGAAATAAATGTTATAGCGGTTTAAGAACTGAATATGTTTGAAGATTAAAGACTTCCAATTTACCAGGAAGATTTTCTCTAAATTCATAATTTTCCTTTTCAATGAGACACGCAGCTGCGAGTGTAGCACCAAATCTAGCAGCACCAGCCACTTTGTCCACCAGCAGTGAATTACTAGGGTCGACAAAGAGGTCATCTTTAAAGCGTTCAATAAAATGGGTTTCCACATCACCATTTTCAAATGCCTGATGGTTAGCAAGTTTTAGCAGAAAATTGATGTTGGTTGGTAAACCTGCAACCTGTATATGAAAATTAGCATTAAAACACAAGGATCCATAATATACTGAAACTACAGGATCAATATGAATTTGCAATATGCCTTCCACATGTCACGTGTTGTCTACGGAGCCATTTAATGTTTTAAACTTTGCTGATTCATGGGCATCAGATATCTAATTCATCTAAAAAAGATAGCATGACATTGAATGATTGCAAAATGTACTTTAATGTGCAGAGGATGCAACTTGAGAATTGGTTGTACCTGAAACTTTGACAAACAATCCTTCAATTTCACCAATGCTGCAGTGCGATTTTCTCCCCATACTACAAGCTTAGCAATCATAGGATCATAATGCATGCTAACAGTGTCTCCACGTTCAACTCCAGTCTCAACTCTAACTGCTCAAGGACAGACTCAACGTAAGAAACAAATACAAATAACCAAGGGACAGGAGATGATAATAATCAAGGACTTGTTTAGCTGTGATATCCCTGGATAGCAACTGGTGCTCAAACAATCTATGCCAACTTGAGTGTTTGGGGATGGATTTTTTACTTTAATTTCGATGAATCATATAAGTTTTGTACTGAGACATACCTGTTGGTGAGACTGGAACGTGATGATAGTGATGAAGGACTCCAGTTGCTGGAAGGAATCCTTTCGGTACATTTTCAGCATATATTCGGGCTTCGAAAGCATGACCTTCATCATAATGAATAATTATATCAAAAACCTAGAGGCTCAATAAATTTTTGCTTTCAACATATAGAATGAGCAAACTTGCATTAGTTCTGTTGATGCCTAAAGTTATTTAGCTTATATACCACCAAACAACACAAACACACAGGAACACAAAATATATGTCGCTCACACAAATTGGGCTACATCCATGTTGGTGTAGTTTCTGTTTCCACTATGATAACGTAGGTTACATTGTACATGGAGGCTTGAGAGCCTTTGGGAGAGAAAAAGAGTTAGGGTTAAAATGATAGTAATGGGAGGTCATCCCTAGAATGAGGATGAGCTTCTTGATGTAAGCTAAATAGTAAGGCCCATATAGGGTCAATGAATTCTAAGATTTTTCGTATCCAAGTTATTACGAAATATTCATTTTATGTCATAAATGAGCTTCTTGATTGCCTGATAAAATTCATCAAACAAATTTTGGCATCTAGGGAATATTTTGTAATTTGAAATTAATAGCACAGCACTTTAAGGTACCCTTGTCATAGAACAGGCAATATCTGACTAAGTCAAATCAATATAGAACCACCAAGCACTCAGCTTAAAGCTAGTCAAGAGTCATTTTGGAATAGCATTGTATATGTAATCACACATAAGCTTGGCTAAGACCTCTTTCATGACTTTTTCTTCTTCACATTTGTTCAAGAAAAAAAAAGGTCACCTGATAAGGGGATCTGTGACTGACTAATAGGAAGATGTTCTCCGTTTGCAACACGAATTTGCCACTCTACAAGATCTTGGCCGACGATCATCTCAGTCACAGGATGCTCAACCTGCAGAAACATCAAATAACCTATAAGATTCTGGTAATTTCATTGACTGAAATAGAATAGAACAGGATGGTTAAAGGCTTAAAGCACCTGAAGTCGAGTGTTCATCTCCATGAAATAAAATTGGCCTGAGACTGTATCAACTATAAACTCCACAGTGCCAGCATTGTGATAACCAACTGCCTTTATTTATCAACAGAGACTTCAAAGTTTAGGGATATAGAGAGATTGTACGCTTTTATTTGTAGCCTGAGAATTGAGAGAAACGTGTCTACATAATCTGGAGAAACTATTACTTCCCCCAAACTGTGAGCCGAAATTTTGTAAATTATAAGGATATAGAGAGACTGTAATTACAGTTAGCTAACTTCTAGCTTTTGATGGGGGCTAAACACTCCATGCACAAAAGTAGTGACCCATGTTTAGATAGAACTCAGGTTGGCTAAGTATCATAAAACAAGAATGGTGATCAGTAAAGGCCATCATTCTTAATCTAATCAGGGGCCATTTGTGTATCAGGTATAAAACAGATGACTATTAAAAGTACCTCACCTTGGCAGCAGATACAGCAGCTTGACCCAAGTGAGATCGAAAGTCATTAGAAACATTTGGCTGCACGAAGGAATTTCCATTACAACTCTACTTTTACAATGACAAATCTACACTGACAAGACAGGAAATGAACATTACAGCTGGGGCTTCTTCAATTATTTTCTGGTGTCTTCTCTGGACGCTGCAATCTCTTTCATATAAATGTAGAACATTCCCATGTTTGTCCCCAAAGATCTACAATATCAAACAATCACCAAAAATCAAATCATACGGTTTTATGTGAAATTGATATGACAATGAGCTGAACTTTACTGGATACAGTATCAACTACAATATACTTCTAAGTTGTGCTGGGCGTTACCTGAACTTCTATGTGCCTTGGCCGTGTAATATACTTCTCCAACAATATTGTGCTAATGCCAAAAGAAGCAGCAGCCTCACGTTGTGCTCCCAAAAAAGCTTCGACAAATTCATCAGGACTCTGCACAATCCTCATACCCTAGAAATATCTAAAGTATAAGAACATTATGTGAAGAAACAGCTGAACTATAAGAACATCTTGTGAAGAGAAACAAAAAAATATCTCGACTTTTGACTACGGGAAGCAAAGAAGGGATACCTTTCCTCCACCTCCATGAGTTGGCTTTATTAAGATTGGATATCCAATCTTGTCAGCTTCTAACTTCATTAGATCAATATCTTGATCGTTACCATGATATCCAGGCACAAGCGGCACCCCTGCCGCGCCCATTATTCTCTTTGAAGCACTGATAACCATATTCAACATTAATAGGAATGAAATGATCGCTCAGGAAACAAGAAAATAAACCATTTAGAACGGAAACAAACCCATGACACAACCAATTCATGCAGCATCAGTAAGGAGGCAGTGACACATACCTTTTATCACCCATGTCGCGAATGGCAGATGCCGGAGGCCCAATAAATGTAAGACCTTTATCTTCACAAAGTTGAGCAAAGTCAGCACTCTCCGACAGAAAGCCATAGCCAGGATGGATAGCCTAGTAAACACAAAAACAAAGCTATCCAATCCAATAAGCACAAATTTTAGAAAAATAAAACCAATTTCCAATCCTCCAAGCAGTAATACAAAATTTCCAAAACAAAAGAACCATGTGCTAATCCAAGAACAAAATTATCCAATCCAATAAGCACAGATATTAGAAAAATCAAACCATTTCCAATCCTCCAAACAGTCAACAATTTCCGAAACAACATATCCATGTACTAATCCAAGAACAAAAATCCATTTCAATTATCAAGCAAACATATCCAAACCAATAAGCACAACTTTAAAGCTTTAAACAATCAAATTATTTGTTAATTCTCCAAAAATATTGAAACTTTGGCAATGCAATGAGGTAATGAAGATATTTGAGCTACTGAGCTATATTCTCGGCGATTCTGACCTGAGCGCCAGTACGAACGGCGGCGTCGAGAATCGAGGAGGCGTTGAGGTAGCTGAGCCGTGCCGGTGGAGGTCCAATATGCACGGCCTCGTCGGCCGATTTGACGTGAAGCGAATGCCTATCGGCGTCGCTGTAAACGGCGACTGTTTGAATCCCGAGTCGCTTGGCGGTCCGCATGATCCTGCAGGCTATTTCGCCTCTGTTCGCTATCAGAATCTTCTCTACTCTCCGCGTCTCAGAGGCCGAGAAATCTCTTACTGTTACTAACCGGAAATGGAAGGCTTTGCCGGAGAGCTTCCGGCGGAGGACGGTGGCGAACGACGGCATCGTTTTGGTTTGAGCTCTGCGAGTGTGACGCAGTGGAGACAGTATACAGGGTTCGTGTTTTTGTCGTGTTTCGCACTTGCGTATAGAAATTTTTTTTTTTTTTTTTTTTTTTTTTAAGGATAATTCAGAGCATGGGTTTGGGATGGGATTGTTTGTGATAAACATGGAAACTGACACTGATGAGGTGCTTGCCTGGCAAAACTATCCAATCCGATACCAACTCCAATTTGGGCTCAATATATTTGGGCTTCGCCGGGCTACTTGCATATTATTTTTGGGCTTCATTGGGCTTATACAAACACTAAGTTTTGTTCTTTCGACAAATGACCGTGGATGTGAACTTAGAAATCAGAACCTCGTCCAACAAAGTGGAGATTCAAGCAATACTAGATCAAGGGTCGTAGGTAGTAAATTAGAGAATCTTCAAAAGAGACGGTAAAAATTCAAATATGTATTAACAGTAAAAAAATAAAAAAATAAAAAAGACAGCAACAATATTTTTCAACTGAAAAGCCAATTCTGATGTGTCATGATGTGGAATGACAGCCATCACATTTGCAGCCAAAATTAACAGCAATTTCAAATTATGTTTAATTGATTATTAATGTTTTACCATTATTATTATTTTGTGTTCTAAAAATATTTATTATTACTTTTAATTGATTATTAAAGGCTTTTAATTTGACATATCAGATGGAGAGCAAATCGAAAAATGTCCAAGTGTCATATAAGCTGTCAAATTTAAATTTTATATTTAAAATGTGACATCTCTTGTAGATCATTTATGATGAAGAAGATGGTTTGTTTTACTTTCATTAGGCCTTCCACCATCCGAAAAAGTATGTGTGGTACCAATAATATAGGAATCAAACTCTTATGGTTGGTTGAAAAATCTAAAGTACTAACACACAAGAAATTAGGTATGTTATACCTAAACAACCAAACATAAAACCACCATGAGAATCATTTATCTAATACCTGAGTAACCAAATGTCATTCTCATATCTTTATCAACCATCAGTTATTTTCTGACTTATCGTAACCTAAGTAAGTAAACATACCTTAAAGCTTTAGGGGAAAATCCCCATCTTAGCTACTTAAGACATTATACACAAATCAATTATTTGATATACGCATGGGACAATATTTACAAGAATATTAGTTAGTGGGTCAATTAACTTTTTCTATGTTAGAACAAAATAACAAAGGTTTGATTGATCAAGAAATGACAAAATGCAAGGACCGGCTATTATCCCAAGATGCAACAACCCTAGCTATTATTTCCAATGGAAAATCATCGTTTGCGTGTCATCTGTCGAAGCTTGTGATTAAGATGGAGAGCATATGCATCATCACCAGCCTCACACTTGTCTACACTTTTACCTAACACCATCATGGCATTCGCAACCATATGATAAAAAGCAATTTAGAATCTATGACATGTTTGCTTTGCTGGCCAAACCAATCCAAATGTATGGATCTAGAATTTACCCTCGTTAATATATTCTATATATGTACTTTCAGAACGGGCCAGTTAGTTGCTCACTTGTTAGCTTTTTAGCAAAAATGTTCCGTTGAGGTTGTTGTAACTCATTATTTTGATCTCTGACATTAAAAATCAATAGAAGTAGTATCTGAGTTTGTCCATAGTAAATTATTTTAATCATTTTGCAAAAAAAATCTATCAATATCCTTGTTAAGTGGAGTGGTTAGTTTGATAAACATACCATTAAAAAAGTAGTCACGTGGTTGTTCACGTAATTGACAGATATTTAACAAAATGACTACAATAATTTACGATGGACAAACTTAAAAGTCATTTATGTTGATTTTCGTTGTTAGAAATCAAAGTAAAAAATTATGTTAATTTCAAAAATCATTTTGACTAAATTTCAGCCCTCATTGTTTTGTCTTAATATAGTATGATACATTTCACTACTTGTTAAGTGAAAACTTTTTATTTTAACTTTTATAAATAATGAATCCGATATTAAGTTAGGATAAATAAATTACTGTGTAGCTTAAATTTTATTGCATGTATGTGAATATGAATATATAGTTAGTAAACGTGGAGGACTTCCTATGTGATAGGGATTGGTGAGGGTAGTTCGTTTTGGTGGCTGACAAAGTTGGCACCTAGGTTTGGACGCTGCATTTGTCTTGTGGTCAGTCCTAGAAGCCCCCACTCACACAGTGCACTGTGTATCTTGCTTGCTTGTTCTCACACTTCACATTCGCACGCTATTCAACCTATTCTTAATTAAGCGGGGTAATATACATTAACGGTTGAGAATCATCTACTAATACGTAGACAACTAATCAAAGGCTCTTCTACTTTATTATAACTACTTTTTTGTTTTTGCAATGTTTAAGACGCCTACGAATTACATGCATCAACGGTTGATAGTCACTCACTAAAACATAAACGAATAACTGTTACATTCTTCTTCTTTTTAAGAACTATACTTATGCATCAACAGCTAAAACTCACATCATTTCACTCCTTAACTCATAAGTGCTCTCCAAAAACACTATTGAGCTTCTTCATCACTATGATTACTTCATTCTTGTTGTAGTAATTATATGTTATCCTAGAGATAAATAGAGGGTGTGTACAAGCATAACTGAAACTTTGATTTGTAGGGTTTAGCCTCCACGCAAGTTTTGTGAAACCATGTGGCTTGGTGACTTTTTTTCAAGTCACCATTTGCTTTTGCTTAAAAAACAAGCAGATCAAAATTTCTGGAAATAGCAAAGTCTCATTGCCTTAGCCAAAATTCTATATCTCGAGCTAATGTTCAACTTGCAAGGAGAGACTAATGCTCTCAGTCACACTCCAATTTTCCAACCATGCATGGTGACCCTAACGTAGAAGACATCTCTCTCTCTCTCTCTCTCTCTCTCTCTCTCTCTCTCTCTCTCTCTCTCTCTCTCTCTCTCTCTCTCTCTCTCTTTTCAATTTAAACCTTCATTCTTAACTAGAGATTTTTCTGTGTGTCGAGGTACCTGTTACATTAATTGTTATAATACAAACAACGTTTAAAATATCAATGCAGGTAAAAATTGATATGCAAATTTATGAAAATATCGATGTTGATATCAGTTACATTCGACGGAAAATTATGGAAATTTGCACTAGGGTAGGTATATCAAACTCATTCAAATTTAGTCGAAATTAGAGAAAATTTTCTAAAGTTTGAAAGAAGTAATGGATTCTGGCAAAAATTGTATAGTGAATCAGTTAATATCATCGATATTCATTACTAGGGTGGGTATATAAAACTCATTCAGATTTAGTCGAAATTAGAGAAAAATTTATAAAGTTCGAAAGAAGTAATGGATTCCGGCAAAAATTAAATAGTGAATCAGTTAAGATCCTCGATATTTATTGATTTTTCTATATCTCGCCGATATAAATGAAGTTTCCATTTCACCCTCTTTTCATATCCTTCATTTTTCAACCGAAATATCGACAACTTCATAGATGTTTTAAACATTGAATGGTTGGAAACTTGAAGAAATTTTATTTCAACTAATTATATTATGACACTTGTGTACCGACTTTCTTCTTAGGACATAAAAAAAATTCATTATGGACCATCCTTTCTAATTAGTACTTGATTGTTATCTAACGGTCAAAGCCTCCAGAGCTTGGTTTTTGTGTGGCCTTTTTCAGTTTTTTGGGAGGCTGCTAATTCTGGACACCTTTATTGAATAATTCATAATAATCAAGTAATCAAATCTAGATATTATTCTTTTCTTTTTTTATATATAAATAATTCATCTTTCAAAATCCCTTTCGGCACAAGAGTCTAAACAATATCACTTCCCACTCATATAGACTTTTGAGAACCCTAGCAACCAACAAGATGATCAAACCTAATTTTGATCCCTTTTCTAATCTCTTCGTTTCTGCCAATCTAGCATAATTTGTGTAGATTTATACACTTAAGGCAACAAACAACATAGTCATGGTAATTATCTCTATCTTAATTAAGACATATTATCGAAATTTATAATAACGGACATCTCGTGATCAAACTAAAAGGAAGAGCTCTCGTTTCTTTTTCTCTTTTTAATAAACATGGGTTTGTCTTCAATAGTCCAACTTCAATTTCTTATGACTATCTTTACCGTTTATTTTTCGGACTACTCAGTATTTTCAGATTATAAAACAAAAAATGGAAAACTTTTACAAAAGGAAAAAGGTTCGAGAACTGTAGATTAACTCGGGTGATGGAGGCATATGGGTGGACAACAACTTTTTCAGGTTCCTCAACTCGATGGGTGGACAGCTACTTTTTCAGGTTCCTCAACTAGTGTTATGATTACACCACGCTTGCTCTCTAACACTATAACGGTTTGGCTTTTTTTTTCTTTTTCAAATAAATTAATTACTAACCTTGTTTCAACTTTATATTTGAACTATTTCATTTACAGTTACATGCAAAATCGTGGTTAACCTATAATTATTGTGAGGATGTGAAGGTAAAAAAGTTTAATATCGGTAAAAGAGAAATTTTGTAAGAGCTTATAAAAGTTTAAGTTACTCTCCACATCGTCAATTAATTTTATAGTAGAACACAAGCTTATCCCCAAAAAAAAAAAAAAAAAAAAAAAAAAAAAATGAAAACCATTCTATAGCCCCAACACTTTGTATTTCAGGCAACTTCTGTGTAGTAGTAGTTCTAGTTAGCCTTCTTGGCTAAGCACACTCTCACTTGGGAGTATTTTTGCTCATCACCATAATTGTGGCGTATGCTTACCATACACATAATCATTTGCTCCTTCTAAGTAACTCTAATTAACTTTCATATTAAATGTTGTTTTTCCAAATTTGAAAAAATTAACTAAGGTTAAGTAAAAAGGCACATGGCAAATGATTAGGTATATAACGAGCATACACCAAGGTTCTCAACTTGCTCGACTCTAGCATTGTTGTTTCATAAGGGGGTACTTTCCCAGTGGCTTCCTTCTCCTGGTGGTTGCAATTTGAATATGTGGAGTGTCTGTTTGAGAACGATGAAATTTGTTTATTTTGTTTTTGTGACTTGGCTGGGTTTTCTCTTAGGTGTTTTCAGGGGGTTGGTTTGTGGTCGGTGGCAAGCGCTTCGATGACAGAAGAGGATCCATGCATTTAGGGTTTTTGTGTGTTTTTCTATTTTGGGCTCAACTGTAACATCCCACATCGTCCAGGGGAGTGGATCATGTAAGCCTTATATGTATATTCCCATCTCTACCTAGCGCGAGGCCTTTTGGGAGCTCACTAGCTTCGGAGTTCATCGGAATTTTGAAGTTAAGCGAGTAGCGTGCGAGAGCAATCCAATGATGAGTGACCCACTGGGAAGTTCTCGTGTGAGTTTCCAGAAACAAAACCGTGAGGGTATGGTTGGGGCCCAAAGTGGACAATATCGTGCTACGGTGGAGTCGAGCCTGGGATGTGGTAGGGGCCTGGGCGGAGATGTGACAATTTGGTATCAGAGCCAATCCCTGGCCGGATGTGTGCCGACGAGGACGCCGTGCCCCTAAGGGGGTCGATTGTAACATCCCACATCAACCAGGGGAGTGGATAATGTAAGCCTTATATGTATATTCCCATCTCTACCTAGTGCGAGGCCTTTTACGACGGAGTCGATCCCGGAATATGGTAGGGGCATGGATCGGGATGTGACATCAACTCTTGGGTTGGCCTTTTCTTTTGTTATTTTTTTAGGTGGATTTGTTGCTTTGAGATTTTCGTGTATATGAGCCTTTAGTTTTGTATGTATAGTGTGTTGGCAATAAAATTTTACCTTATGATAAAGGGGTATGATATCCTCACCCTTCTAATTTTAGACCGTTTGATCGGATGAATTGAAGAAAATTAATGGATATAAAGTAATAAAGGATGTATGAGAAGTAAAAAAAATATGTGTGGATAGCACATCCCATGATAAATAAAAGGAAATTAAAAAGTAGGTCAATTATTTGTTAATCATTTCACATTTTACATGTTTCTGAGCATCTAATTCTAAACCATTTTAATATTATTAGGAGCCGTGTCAAAAACATAGTTCCCTCTCTTAGGAAAAAGACTTGCAGCCTATTTATAATCCGTAGCAAGGACTGCTGTCAAATAGCATGCAACTGTCAAGTCTTTTTAGTTGGAAGTTGGAAATTTGGAATTTCATTATTTGTTGGGTGAATAAGGTAGTTAAGAGTTCTTCAGTTTTCTTTTTTCTTCCGATACTAATTATTTTGCTTATTAATATAGTTTGGTTATATTTATTTTTACTTATAAGTGAAATATTTTATATTCAATTTTCGTTAAAGACGAATTTGAACCACATCATTACTGATCTATTTATTAGTATAGATAATATTATTTGTTAAAAAAAAATAAGATACCAATTATATACCTAGTTGTTACTCTTTAATCCAAACACCTTTGAAAGTCAAATCAAACATGACCGTTAAGATTTTTTTGCTGACACTTTGGCGATTAAAATTAAAAAATGTAGAGTCTATATTATCTATAAATGTATGACTCATTTGAGGTTTCTTTTAAAATAACTAATAGTGTTTTTGGTGAAATTTTTTTTAAACTAGTTCTTAATAAAAATACAAGTAATTTATAAGAAAATACTTCAAATATTTTTGAAGCTCAATTTCTTTAAAAAAAAAATACTTAAATTATTTTAACAGTATTTTCAAACGAGATCGTAATGTCTACACAATGTCACTCGATCCATACTAATATGGACAAGAGGGTGTGGATAGAATTAGAATTTGACAATTTTTATATGGAGAATTTTATTAGTCGCGTGACAAATGACGACCGTCCTAGCTTTGCAGCCGCACCGCCCACCTTTTGACACCGTGTCATTTCTGCCAAGTATCAGAAAGATTCTCGGTTCCTTTTCCGGTCTGTTTACCATAACGCCCTTTCACTGCCAAATGCTAAATAAGAATGTAGGTATGCTACTCAAATGTATGTTTTTAAGTTTTTTAATACAAGCGACGTTTTGCAGTATGTTAACAGAGAGAGTTGGATTTGAACATGAAACACAACAGATTAAAGTAGGAGACTCTAATTATTAGGATAATCTATTATTAAGGATTGATTTGAGATTGTGATGTTTTAAAAAAAATAGCTTACTCAAAAAAATCTGAAACATCAAATGTGTTTAATAAAATAACAAAAATGTTTTTTTGAAATACTGCTGTCACTGATAGTAGAAAAGCAGAAGTAGAGTCTAAAGTATCGTAATCAGTGCCCATTTAATAAAAATTTCAAATAGCAAGTATACCCCACATATTTTACAAAATTACAGTCATTGTCCCTACATTATTCTATTTGACAATTATTATATCACATTAATACCGTATCTTTTTTAGTCATTTAACATATTCATAACAATTTATTTAAAAGTTTATTAAACACTCAAACATTGTTTTTTTTAAAAGTACTTTTACAAAAAAAAAAAAAAGTTTATGAGACATTCAACAACTTTATTTTACAGCTGTTTATTCTTACAACACAACAGAAGCAGTTTTTTATTTTATTTTATTTTAAAGCACAACAATACCAAACTAGACTAAATGTATGCTTTTATTGTTTACAAATCATATTCTTAATCATAATTTTTTTTCTTAGTACAAAGATGTATTTTACTAAGGGGAGAGAGAGTTCAGCTAAACTACATAATGGACAACCTAATTTGGTATCGAATTCGCCACCTATGAGATTCGAACCTAAAACCTTTCACTTATAACTGAAGAGGAATATCACCAAACCGTAGTGCAGAATGACTTAATCAAAATTATTGTTTATGAATTATAAACCATTAAATAAACCAACAACTAAAAGTTGGAAGTTCAAGATAGATTTTTTTTTTTCCTCACATTGTTTCTTTCTCAAAGGATTGCCAAAATCGGTGATCAACCATGTTCATCGGGAATGTAATTCCACAACGCATCGACTTGCTCGTATGGGACTTAGTAGCTCTCAAGAATTTGTGTGGTTCAAGGCGCCTTCGGATTTGCTTAGGGATATTTTATTCGAAGATAGTTTGTAATTTTTCTTTCTATTGCTCATTTGAGGATAGGTTCTATTGTTGTATAGAACACTTTTTTTTCCTTCGACCGGGTTGAAATTCCCGACAAAGTTTTTATCGAGGCCTATTATGCACACTATTCTCAATTTATACGTATTCTAATTTGCTTAATGAATATCGTACATTTTCTTCAAAAAAAAAAAGGTGCATGGGAATTAAGTGACCAAACTCCCGACTTTGATTTCTACTAAAGTAGTCGTATTCTCCAAATTCACTATGCGGGAAGGAAAATTCAGTAATCTTATTAACCAGATAAAAATTGTAGTTATAACTTATAAGTTAGTTATATATATATATATATAAAAATATAATACCGTTTAAAGTCAGCAGACTCGATTAAGCTAAGCAGTCGTTAATCTATTAGAATAACTATGGTCTAAGATTTAATATTGCTTATTAGACAACTTATTTGCCACATTGAATATAATATGACATTAGGATGATAGGCATGGTCACATCTGACCGACCATTGGGGAGTCATAGTCGTGTCTAAAATTCATATTCTAATAAAGGAGACAACTAAGATAATGTGCAATGGAAGAAAAAAATAATAAAACAATAAAAAATTTGGAAGGCTCTTGGTAATTTTGGTAAGGCTAGAAATGGGCTCTAAATCACTGTGTTTGAAGTCTGCGGATCGAAAAATCTGAATTATCCAATTTTAATCTTAGATCCTTATTAACTATCATATTTACTCATTTCATAAAACTCAAACTTTTTGATAAAAAAAAAAAAAAAAAACTTAAAAAACTTGGACAGTTCGAATTTTTTTCTCTCTATCAAAAGTAAAAATCTGTTGATCTGCTGATTCGGATTCGGAGTGGATCTCAATCCTACCAAAAACACTATCTTTAAAACATGCACAAAATCATAGCCAAACATCAACAAACCCCAAGGAAAGAAAATCATTCTTGATTTCCAAACCAAGGACATTTTAGTCATTTCACTGAGTCCCAGCCATTTTCACAAGAATCAGTAGGTTTTACTATCAGAAAAACAAAACTGCAAATGCTCAAGATTTTCCAAATCAAAGTGAAAACCGAAATTGGTAACAAAAATCTGAAAAAAAATGGATTAAAAATAGCATTAACTTCAAGCTTTTTTTTTTTCTCTTTACCATTTGTTTTGCAGTCGCTGTTTTTTACTGTTTCCGGTCTGTCCACCCACCTTTTTCTTTGGTAATACACAGCATAAAAGGCAAAAGCAGAACGTAGTGAGAGAGAAAACAGAGAAAGCAGTTTCTGTGACGGATACGTTGCGATCTATCAGCCATGGGGTGAGAAAAGAGTAAAGCAAAAGCAGCTGGTGCTGGAAGTGCTTTTTTTTTTCGCTGCTGCTGCTGTCGCCAATCGCAAACGCAAATTAAGGAAGAAGAGAAATTGTTTTGAGTGATCGTTTTTGCTTCTGGGTAAGTTATTTTGATCCTTTTTCTGCAGTTTTCGCTTCTTCTGCTGAGAAAATTGATGCCATTGTCTAAATCTTCGTGGGAAAATGCGTTTGGTGGTTTATTTGGGCTTGATCCTGCTACCCATGACTTTCGTTTGACTAAATTTTTAATTTTTGGTTCCTGGGTAAGTAAAAGTTTGATCCTTTTGTTTTTCTGTAATTTTTTAAGGAATTGGGTTGATTTGTAATTGCGTTTTTAGTTTATTGCTTCAAAATCTGGTGATTCTATGAAGCTTGTGAATTTGTTGATTTTTTTTAACTAAATTCTGACCATCTGGCTCTTGGTTTGTCTCTGATCAGGTATTTCTGTAGAATCGTATCATTCAGTTTTAGCATATGATTCCGGACCAGAGTTTTACTGATCAGGTAATTGCTTGCCTTTTGTGATCTTTCTAGTTTAGTCCATGTTCTTAAGAATCTGATCTCACCCACCATGTTGTTCTAAATTATAAATTAATCTGATTTTCGATTGTGGATTTTGGTGATTAGGCTTGATCGTGTGAGAAGTCAGAGTATACGAGGCTTCATCCTACCGAGAATTACTGAATTCTGGTGGTATAGAGCCTGGTTATCAGGTCATTTGTTGAATTATCCATCTTGGTTTCGGTTTTTGTTGGTTTGTGGATCGGAGTATCACAAAAGCAGTATCGAAGGTGGTGCTGTTATTGGCCAGAGTTATGGCTACCGCGTTGCAGGCAGACTCTAGACGCAAGTATTCTTGGTGGTGGGATAGCCACATAAGCCCAAAGAATTCGAGATGGCTTCAGGAAAATCTTACAGGTATACATCAGATGACTGGTTTGATTTGCTGTTTTGTTGCTGCGTTTCTCACATATGTAGAGTGAAGTAATGCTGTCTCGTCGGACACCATACATATTTGATCAACTGCATTGCATATTGTGACATGATTTTAACTTCTTCCTATCGAGAAATGTTCATAATGTATAACGAATTCTTTTTTCCTAAACTGTTACATCAACAAATATGGGATATTGGATGGCTAAGAAATGGAACTCAGACCTTATTTAAGTTAGTCTTAATAGTGTAAATATGTATGACGGTTGTTTCCCAATTTCTTTTGTCGACTGCTCGAGGTGACATCAGTGTGGTAGTACCGGGCTTGTAAACTGCAGTGATCCTGATTTGCCAACAAGATAATCACAATACTTCGCAGTTTGATCTCGTGCATCTTTCCAGTTCTGATTTTATCTTTTCGATGTTCTGTTCATAACAGCAATATTGTTCTCTCTCCCTCATCTCTCTCTTCTATGTATTAGATGTATATGGGGTTAATTATGTTTGAACTTCTTGAACAGATATGGATGTCAAAGTCAAACACATGATCAAGCTCATTGAATTGGATGCCGATTCCTTTGCTAGGAGGGCAGAGATGTACTATAAACAGCGCCCAGAATTAATGAAATTGGTTGAAGAGTTCTATCGAGCATACCGTGCGTTAGCTGAAAGATATGATCATGCAACTGGGGCGCTGCGCCAGGCTCATAGAACCATGGCAGAAGCATTTCCCAACCAAGTTCCCTTTGCAATGGGAGATGATTCACCTGCAGGTTCCTCTGCTAGTGAGGCTGATCCCCATACCCCTGAGATGCCACCTCCAATGCGGGCATTCTTAGACCTTGATGAATTGCAAAAAGATGCTCTGGGAATCTCCTCTTCCCATTTCCTCGGTGTCAAAAGGAATGGAGCTTATACTGATGAATCTGACTCAGCAACAAGCAGAAAGGGCTTGAAACAGCTGAATGATCTATTTGGGTCTGGAGAAGGAAGGGCGAAAAAAGGCCTCAATTTTCATGATGCAGAAGAAAAAGACCGCAGCATGCAGAACAATGGGACCCATGACATCAAGGCTCGATCATTGTCCGAGTCTGATCGACTGGGTAAAGCGGAGACAGAAATTTCAAACTTGAAGGTGGCCCTTGCTAAATTAGAAGCCGAAAAGGAAGCTGGCCTACTTCGGTACCAACAGTGTTTAGAGAGGTTAAATAATCTGGAGTCGGAAGCCTCTCGTGCACATGGTGATTCCAGGGGACTGAACGAACGAGCCAGCAAAGCTGAAGCTGAAGTTCAAGCTTCGAAGGAAGCACTTGCCAAATTAGAGTCTGAAAGGGATGCTAGCCTTCTGCAGTATCAGCAGTGTTTGGAGAAAATCACTGATCTGGAGAACAGTATCTCTCGTGCCCAAAAGGATGCTGGAGAGCTCAATGATCGCGCGAGTAAAGCTGAAACTGAAGCTGGAGCTCTAAAGCAAGATCTTGCAAATGTCGTAGCAGAGAAAGAAGCTGCACTTGCACAATATCAACAATGTCTAGAAACAATACCAAATCTGGAGGAAAAAATACTGCATATTGAGGAGGATGCAAGAAGAATTTGTGAGCGAGCTGTCAAAGCCCAAGGTGAAGTTGAAACCTTGAAGCAAGCAATTGCCAAGTTAAATGAAGAGAAGGAAGCTGCTGCTCTCCAGTACCAGCAGTGCTTGGAAACCAAATCTACTCTAGAGCATAAGATAGCTAGTGCCCAAGAGGAGGCCCAACGGCTACACTCTGAAATAGCTGATGGGATTGCAAAGTTAAAGGGTTCTGAAGAAACGTGTATTCTGCTGGCACAATCTAATCAGACTCTCCAGTCTGAGTTGGAGTCTTTGGTGCAGAAAATGGAATCTCAGGGTGAAGAACTTACAGAGAAGCAGAAGGAGTTGGGCAGACTCTGGACTTGCATACAAGAAGAGCGTTTGCGATTCATGGAGGCGGAAACTGCTTTCCAGACACTGCAGCATTTGCATTCTCAATCCCAGGAGGAACTTAGATCTATGTATTCTGAGCTTCAGAATGGAGCTTTAATTATGAAGGACATGGAAACACGCAATCTAGTTTTGGAGGATGAAGTCCAGAAGGCGAAGGAGGAAAACAAGAGCCTGAGTGAGTTCAATCTGTCTTCATCCATGTCAATAAAAAATCTGCAAGATGAAATCTTAATCTTGAGGGAGACAATTAGGAAACTCGAAGAGGAAGTTGGACTTAGAGTAGACCAAAGAAACGCTCTCCAGCAAGAGATTTATTGCCTGAAAGAGGAACTCAATGATCTGAACAAGAAACACCAAGCTATGCTAGAGCAGGTCGAGTCAGTCGGCTTGGGTCCAGAGTGCCTCGCGTCATCTGTGAAAGAACTGCGGGATGAAAAATCACAGCTAGAACAGATGTGTGAGGCTGAGAGAAGTGAGAAAGCCGCACTGCTAGAAAAGTTGGAAATCATGCAGAAACTTATGGAGAAAAATGTTCTTTTGGAGAATTCCCTTTCTGATTTGAACGTTGAGTTAGAAGGGGTTAGAGGGAAGGTAAGGAAGTTAGAAGAATCATGTCAATCTCATCTGGAAGAAAAAGGCACAATTGCTGCTGAAAATGCCGCCCTACTTTCTCAGTTACAGATTATGACTGAGAATTTGAAGAAATCTTCCGAGAATAACAACCTTTTGGAGAATTCCCTTTGCGATGCAAATGCTGAACTTGAAGTCTTGAGGGTAAAATCAAAGAGCTTAGAAGAGTGCTGTTTATTGCTTATTAACGAGAAGTCTGGTCTGATCACGGAGAGAGAAAATGTAGTTTCTGAGTTGGACGCTACTCGGCAAAGACTGGAAGGTCTGGAAAAAGGATATGTAGAAATAGAAGAGAAACTCTCTTCTCTGGAGAAGGAAAGAGAATTTGCACTTCGTAAAGTGGAAGAGCTACATGTTTTCTTAGATTCTGAGAAGCAAAAGCATGCTAGTTTTGTTCAGTTAAGTGAAACCCAGGTGGCCGGTATGGGATTGCAGATCTCTCATCTCCAAGCAGAAGGCATGTGCAGGAAGAAAGAATATGAAGTGGAACAAGATAAAGCTGTGAACGTGCAGATTGAAATCTTTGTCTTGCAGAAATGCATAGAAGATCTGGAAGAAAAGATCTTGTCCCTCATGGTTGAGCGTCAAAAGCTGTTGGAGGCATCCAAAATGTCAGAGAAGCGGATTTCTGACCTAGAGCATGGAAATCTTGAGCAGCAGATGGAGATTAAATCCTTTCTTTTGCAAACGAAAGTACTGAGAATGGGGCTGTATCAGGTGTTGAAGACTGTTGACGTGGATGCAAACCTCGATTGTGCAGGAGAGGTTGAGAAAGACGAAACACTTTTTAACCACATTCTTGTCAAACTTCAAGAGGCGCAAAAATCTCTGTCTGAAACTTGTGATCAAAATCAACAGTTGGTTATTGAGAAGTCAGTTCACATAGAAATGATTGACCAACTAAAACTAGAGGCGGCAAATCTTATGAGAGAAAGAAACACCCTGGACCAAGAGTTCAAGAACCAGTCTGAGAAGCTCGTGTTGTTGCAGAGTGGGGCCCAAAGACTTGAGGAGAAGAATGAAGAATTGAAGTTGAAAGTAGTGGAAGGCGACCGCAGGGAGGAAGTATTGAGGACTGAAATAGATGATCTGCACGAGCAGTTCTTGGACTTGCAAAGTGCACACAACAATCTATTGGAAGAGAATGGCAAGATGCTTGTAGAGAAAGGAGCTTTGACAAGGATGGTATCGAATTTGTGGGAAGAGAATCGTGGCCTCGAAGAGGAGAAGTCTGTCATGTTTGGTGAAACGATATATCACAATAACTTTTCACTTGTTCTCAAAGATTTTATTTCCAGAAAGCTGCTGGAACTGGAAGAGCTCACTGACTATTTAGATAAACTTCATCTTGGAAAGAATGACCTGGAAGATAAGGTAAGAATATTGGAGGGGAAGTTGGAAGTTACATGGATGGACAACATACAGCTCAAGGAGTCATTAAATAAGTCCGAGAATGAGCTGGAGCTAGTTAAATATGTCAATTATCAATTGAATGGTGAAATTGCAAATGCAAAGGATGCAGTGTCTCATAAAGAAAATGAGCTTTTGGAAGTACATCAGGCCGTCAATGCGCTACAGAATGAGAAGCAAGAATTGCATGCGTTAGTGGAGGATCTGAGTGGTAATTATGATGAGGCTAAGGTGGTACTAGAACATCAAGAGAAGCAGATTTTCAAACTCTCTGCAGACAATGAACATCAAACCAAAGAGACTTGCAGCCTTCGCGAAGTGAATCAGGAGTTGGAGTCTGAACTGCTGAAAATGCATGGAGAAGCTGAAAAAACCAAAACTAAAGAGGAAAGTTTGATCATTGAACTGCAAAAGGAAAGGCAAGAGATAGAAATGTGGTTGTTTCAGGCTGTCACATTCTTTTGCGAACTACAGACGTCCACCATTCGTGAAACATTGTTTGAAGGAAAAGTCCGTGAGCTCATTGAAGCATGTCAGATACTCGAAGACAGAAGCAATTCCAATGGCATCGAGAACAAAATCATGAAAGAAAGAGTCAGGGCATTGGAAGACAAAAATGGAGGGCTACAAGCTCAGTTGGCAGCATATATTCCAGCTGTCATGTCTTTGAAGGAGTGCATAACATCACTTGAGAAGCATATGCTTGCAGACACCGGATCTCATAAACTTGACACTGAAGAATCAGAGGTAAGATTCATGTCTGTTTATATGCTCCCTCTGGCAGTTAAAAGTTTTAATTATCACAAGCCGTTATTTGAATTCATGCTTTATCATCAAAGTTCATGGTTTATCTCTGGCAAAATTTTCAGAAAGTAAGCCGGTTTCTGTCTAAAGCTTATTTGGTGGTTGGACATGGATTGTTCAGCTTAAGACGTAGCGACTTTGTTTTCTAGTTCAATGGTGTGATTTCGGATATCATTTGAAATTAACATATTTGTATTCTTATATCCAGGATGCCTTTCTGCACGCTGAAAGATCTCAAACGGATGGAGATCAAATGGCCACGGTATCAGATGGTGTTTTGGACTTGCAGAATTTACAAAGAAGGATTGAAGCTATTGAAAAGGCAGTGGTGGAGAAAGAAAGTCATGTTTCCACAAATCGGGTTCGGAAGAAGCGTGAAATAGCTGGATCAGGGAATGAAGTTCTGACAAAAGACATCATTCTTGATCACATATCGGAGTGTTCATCCTATGAGGTAAGCAGGAGAGAAACCACAGAGCCTGATGCTCAGATGCTTGAGTTGTGGGAGACCGCTGACCAGGATGGCAGCATTGATTTGATGGTTGGCAAATCCCAGAAGGGGGCCGTGGTACCTACTGACCACGGTCAGATGGAGGCAGTGAAGGAGCACAAGAAAAAACACCCCTCTTCTGAGTCATTGGTTGAGAAGGAATTGGGCATTGACAAATTAGAGCTCTCTAGGAGATTTACCCAGCCCCGTCAAGAAGGGAACAAGAGAAGGATCCTAGAAAGACTCGACTCCGATGTGCAGAAGTTGACAAACCTTCAGATAACCGTGGAAGACCTTAAGACAAAGGTGGAGATTACTGAACAGAGCAAAAATGGCAAAGATATGGAACTTGATAGCGTAAAGGGGCAGCTGGAAGAAGCTGAAGAGGCCATTACAAAGTTGTTTGACGCCAATCAAAAGTTGATGAAGAGTGTTGAAGATGCTCCTCCTCCGTCCTCGGAGGGAGCTTCTGGGGAAGTACCAGATGAAAGTGGGAGCGTGAGAAGGAGGAGACTTTCAGAACAAGCAAAAAGAGGGTCGGAAAAAATTGGGCGGTTGCAGTTGCAGGTGCAGAAACTGCAGTTTCTTCTTCTGAAAATCGATGGCAAAACTGACAGCAAAGGATCAGCTAGAATATTCGAGCAGAAGAAAAGCGTTCTTCTACGTGACTACCTCTATGGCGTGAGAAAACCTGTCAACCAAGGGAAACGGAAGAAAGCGCCCTTCTGTGCATGCATACAGCCCCCAACCAGGGGAGATTGAAGCCAAGAAATTTCATTAGTTTCCAGTAAAATGACGAGGCACTAGTTTTGCCTCATTGTCCATAAGTTTTTTTTTACCTTTTAGAGCTCTACTTATTTTGCCATATTTTAGAGAGAGAAAGGAAGAGTATTGGGTCTTGAATTAGTTCTGAGATCCTGCTGTATATTTCAGGCCCCATCTTCTATTCAAAGGAAACCCACTCTGATGGGGTTTGCTTTCTTTCATGTTTTTTCCTCCTGTTGGTTCGGTGTTTACATTCTTTCTGCATTACAAGTTCTCGTACAGGTTTTTTTCGTTCTCCGGAATCCGGGGAGATCCTTACGTGTAAGCGGGAGTATATCACCCTCGCCTTGCAGCACTCGTCACATATGTTGTAGCACTACAGAGTGAGGGGATATACCGCCGGTTACACCCAAGTTTTTCTCCACGGCTCGACATGTTACTTTCGGTCTGTAGTCCAAAACCCTAATACATGCACAAGGAAAAAGGGCAAAGTGACAGCATAAACAGTTTTTCCTTGACATTTGCCAAAACCAATTGCACTGAAGACAAGGCAAAATGCGTACAGATTCTTCAAGCTTTACAAGCTTCAACGTCTCCTCAAACAGTATCTGTAGGGCGCCCTGTGCAAGGAGGCTCCGAGCTTTCAACTCGTCTAAACCAGATGAGCAGAGCCGCAGAACAAAATTCACTTTGGTGCACCGGTCTGCTTGCCACGCTCCCAGTGTTTGATTAAGTTATCCCTCATGGTCCTCCCCAATGGATCAACTTGCTTGCAGCTTTGTTCTCCGTATCCTGAGTCATGATGACCAGATAAAGCAACATCTGGGTCCAATATATCTCCACTGTCGACGATTATATTGTGAAGCAAACAACATACCAAGATAATGCTTGGAAGTTTTCGCTTGTCAGGTCTCCACATAACCTTGCTGAGGATTCTCCAAGTGCCCTTCAACTGCGAGAATGCCCTTACTGCAAGCGACCTTGCAGCCTCATGTGTGGCATTAAAAGAAGAAATGGAAGCTGTGCCGGCATTGCTTTCAAAAGGAGTTATGAGCCAGGGAAGCAAAGGATAGCCAACCCCACCAACTAAGTATTCTCTAATCTCTACTCCTCCAGATAAACTTCTAGCATTTCCATTCAAACGCTGTCCGCCTTCACAGAGCTTGTAAAACCCCGAACACTTTAACAGTCTAGACACAGTCATGCCCCCGGGCCAACCAGTCACAATGTCGAGAAATCTCATCTCGTGGTCGACAATTCCCTGCAAGAGCATGCTGTAGTTCTCCTCCGGATCACACCAATCGTCTGATGTTTGAACAGTTGGAAGGGTCATAATGATGTGTGTACCATCTATGGCTCCACAGCAATTCGGCAATCCAAAGGATGCTTCAAATTCAGACTTAATCTCTTCTATTCTATTCAAATCGGGCCACTTGAGGTGGTGCTTCGCGCGCTCTTCCAATGCTTCAATGAATCTCCAAGTGACCTGAGAAACTGTGGACTGGCCAACCCCAAAGGCAGCTCCCACTGAGACTTGAGACTCCCCGGATGCCAACCTTCTCATGGCAATAGCAACCTGTTTCTCAACACTGAGAAGCCTTCCTTCTATGTTGATGAGTCCTGATGGCGGCCTCGACACAAGGTCTTCTCTTACAAGTGAACATATGTAGTCGAAAGTCTTTTTCGAAACCCTAAAGAAAAACTTAAATCCTTCCTCCTCATCATTGGATACTGAAGAACCTACACACGTGTGAATTAATCAGAAGTGCAGAACAAAGTTTATCATGGAAACTCTCTAAAGTGAAATCAACTTTTAAAAATCTCTACTAAAATAGAAATCAACAATTTCCCTACTGCAGATGTCAAACCAAAATCTCTAAATTTATAATTATACCTAATCGATAGCTAGTTTTCTTGTAATGGCCACCAGAAATTACCACAACTACCGTGCATTTTTTAACAAGATATATATTCTAAACTACTCTTATACATGCAGTCGTGGTTAGAGCGCCCTTAAGAATGTTAAATATTTAACCGATAGCTAGTTTTCTTGTAACGACCACCAGAAATTACCACAACCACTTGCATTTGTTTACAAGATATATATTCTAAACTAATCTTACTTACACAGTAGTCGGCTAGAGCGCCTTCAAAAATGTTCAATACCTAATCGATAACTAGTTTTCTTGTAACGGCCACAGAAATTACCACAACCATTTGCATTTTTTACAAGATATATGTTCTAAACTACTCTCATTTATGCAGTTGTGTGCTAGAGCGCCTTTAAAATGTTAAATACTTAATTGATAGCTAGTTTTCTTGTCACACCCACCAGATATTTACCACAACCACTTGCATTTTTTGACAAGATGATATATATTCTAAACTACTCTAATTTACGCAGACCAGACGTGGGCTAGAGATGCGCTCCCCTCATGCATCCAAGTTCGAATCTCCTTCCACGCAGCTTAGATTAGTTTAAACTAGAATACCTCGCTCGTATGAAAAACCTACTCCAATTTAAGGGGAGGGGAATCTGAACTTGGGTGCAAGGGGGCGGCTAGCCAACTGGCCTAACCCACATCTTCATAACAACATGCATTTTCAGGTGCTGTTCTGAGTTCTTACCATTTCAGTGATCAAATTCACGATTCTAGCCAACTTGAAAACCACATTTTACAGGTTTTGAGCTGTAAATCTGAATAAAGTTGCCGAATTTAACATTCCAGAACAAATTTTAGATAAAACCCACATCAATTTTTCTCGTGGAATGTAACATTTTCCAGTAAAAAAAAAGCAGTAAATTAAGAGGGTTACTGAAGAGTGAGCGAGCTGAGTGAAAGGTAAAACCTGCTGGGGTTGAAGAATTCTTCTGCCAGAAACTATCCCACCAATCAGAATCAACTGCTTTCGCCTCCACCGGAACCACCACGCTCTTGCTTTTCCTCAATTTCCTGTCTTTCTTGCTTTTCTTCGATTTCTTCGGAGGCGCCATGGAAGGTAAAGCTCTGATGATCCCAGAAGAGAAAAAATGCTTGGATGGAAGGAAAGTGACGGAAAGTTAATAAATTGGAACTGTTTTCTTCATCTCCAACATATCGTTTCCGACATTTGATGACTGAAAGTCACTGAACCGAGTTCGAGCCGGTAGTCTCGGTCGTCCACATTTGTTTTGCAGGAACAGAACGGAAACGACTGTTGGTCTAACAGGGAGTCCACGACAGCAGGGCCGACTGGATGTGGGCTGGTTTGATTGTGGATGCAATTTGAACATTGAGTTGGTCTTGGGTTAAACCAGTTTTTTTTTTTTTTTTTTTTTTTTTTTTTTTTTAAACAAATGATATTATCTACACTAAAGAATAAGGAGTAGGCTTAACCTCACAAAGGGTTAGCAATAATGTGGTTTAAATTCGCCTTTAGTGAGAATCGAACTTAAGACCTCCACCTTACAAGTGAAGAGAAATATTACTAGGGTATTAAGTGGCAAAACCGGCTCTTGAAATTGGAGAAAACTCGTTATGAAACGGATACATAGGGTTAGCAATAATGTGGTTTAAATTCGCCTTTAGTGAGAATCGAACTTAAGACCTCCACCTTACAAGTGAAGAGAAATATTACTAGGGTATTAAGTGGCAAAACCGGCTCTTGAAATTGGAGAAAACTCGTTATGAAACGGATACATAAAAAATACGTGTGTATTATTTTGGAAAGTTTCTTAAAACACTTCCTCACGTAGCATTAAATGCTACGAGCATTGGATAATCTGGATTCATAGAATCATAATAAAAAAATAATAATTTAATTAATCTAAGTCATCCAATGTTCGTAACATTTAATGCTACGTAGTATGAAAGAAATTTTCAAAAATAAACAAGAAAAAATAAATATATTAAATGTGAAAAGTATATAAGTACATAAATAACACATGTACAATAACAATACTATGATTTAAGAAAAATATGTATTTTAGGGTCCACTAGATAACCATTTCATTTGTTTATGTGGTTTTTTGTTTACATTCTTTTTAAATTTGTTTATGTGATTTTTTTGTTTACGTTCTTTTTAAAATGAAAGCTTGTTTGATAATTGTATTGTTTTTTATTTTCATATGAAAAATGAAAACTAAAATTTGAAAACTCGTAAAAGTAGGTGCACTTTTTTTTTTTTTCTTTTCACAAACTCAAAATGGAAAGTATTATAACAAACAAGAATTTCTTTACCAGTCACTTGAGGGGTTGATTTGATATGTAAGTCGATATAAGCTTGCGTGAAATCATAGTGGCCAGACCTATTTCGACAATAACATATAAGTTGACTACTCCTAATAATTGAGGTTCACAAAAATGAATCTACATAACATTTTGTTTCATCATGAGATATAAAATTTTGTTTCGTCATGAGATATACATTATGCAAATTACATAATGTTGGAAGGAAAAAAATTAACGCTTCCAACTTTCCACTAATTAAGCAAACCAATAGACGTAAAGCAACGAGACTCATTCCTCATTTTTCAATGAGACCTCATCATATTTTACGTGCACGCATGCTGCTTTTTTCTGATACATAAATCCAAATATTGGTACGTACTACGTAGGCAAGCCAATTAAGCTAGCTACGCAACTCAGACGTTATTCCAATCGCCGGGTTCTTGATCTTTGATTGGGTTGGGTTTGGTGGTGTGAAGCATGAATTTACATGCTGCAACCGCCTCTGCAACTGTGAGATAAATCCATTGCTGACCTATTTTCTCGATCAACTCCGACTTGTTCATCTTCTTCATCACCTCACCTCCGGGGTTCGCCAATGCAAGCTAAATGCATAAATGACACACGGTGTTAGATTTAGTGTTCTTTGTATATTAAAACTATTACTAACACTCCAAGAGCCACGATAAAAGACTATAAACTGTACCTGAAGCCCCCTTCTATCAACTAGCTTCTTAACCTCATCCAACATGCTTATTCCACTTGTGTCTATGTTAGCAACGGCTGCAAAGGAATCAATTTTAGGGTGATTAGTACCACTAATTGAATAATTTACATTATTTTCTTTAGGTGAATTGATTAATGCATAATAATTGTTTAATAATTTCCCTTACCACTCATATCCAATATCACATATTGTAAGCTACTTTCCCCTGCAGATTTTATTCTATCTTCCTCATCATTAATCCACCTTGTAATCCTGAAAATATGTAGCAGTTTAGGTTAACATCAAGCTTTAAATACCTATTAATTTTTATATAAACATAGTTAATTTTCAAATACCTTTCTCTTAAGTAGTTGGTATTTGCAAAGTAAATGGGAGCATCGATCTCAAGTATCAGAATTCCAGGAATATTGCTTGCACTTTGGTACTGGTCAACATTTCTGTAATCCATGGAATTCGGAAGGTTTCCAAGAATAAAGGTCCTAGGCCTTGCCACAAACAAAAGCACCCTCATCACAGATATTGCAACCTGCATAAATAAGTCAAACCACAGTAATTTGTTGACCTGTTGTTACTGTCATACACACAATAATTTTCATTAGGATAGTGTGACATATATTCATACGTACCGCTAAGACTAGGCCGTTTTGAACGCTGCTAAAAACGACACCGATGTACGCACTCATGCAGACAACGAAATCAAACTTGTCAACCTTCCAGAGGTGGATTGCAGCTTCATAATCTATAAGGCCGAGCATGGCGGCGATTATAATGGCAGACAACACAACAAGGGGAGTGTAGTGGAACAATGGTGTGAGGAACAACAATGTGAACATCATTGCAATTGCCATGATAACGTTTGACATTGCCGTCTTGCATCCTGCATTGTAGTTCACTGCTGATCTGGAAAATGGCCCTGAAAATTATTGAAGAAATTTCATGTGATTAATGAGAGAAGATAATTAGCACATGAAGTTAATTAAAGGGCTCTTTACAAATATTAATCCTCAAAATCACAATTTCATTGTAAAAAAGACTGGATTCAATTGTTATTGAACTCAACTATTATGGCGTCCAACATTAATAGTTGATAGATGATTCCATTTTTTTTCCCTATAGTATACATGATTCTAGAAGTGTTTCTCCTCAACATTAACAATTGTCAGTAATTAAGTAATTAATGTAGGTAATTAGTACCTGTAGTGAGGTAGCAAGAAGTGCAAGAACCAGCAATGTTCATCATCCCAATGGCAATCATCTCTTTATTCCCATCAATGTGGTAATTCTTGAACATGGAAAAGCTTCTCCCAACTGCTATTCCTTCCTGCACATAATTATCAACAAATTCCACAATCAATTTATTAATTATTTTAAGCTATTAATTATGGTGATCAGTCGTGTTAATCAATAATTAGTAGAGTAATTAAGGTTTTAATTTAGATATATATACTTACAGCCAGAGCTATGATGCCCGTAATGACGCCAGTTTTAAAAGCTGTTGTGAGATAAGGAGACACAAACACAAGGTCTCCAAACGACAATGGATTAATCCCCTTCTTCAGATTTCCTATCTGAATATATTCACCATAAAATACAGGCATTAATTAGAAACCTTTTGTCATTGGGTAAGTAACAAAAAGCAAACAAGAAGGAATTTTTATTTTACTTTTAAATTCAAAAGAAATGAAAAGGAAACGTGTTGAATCTGTTGACCATGACCTAGCAACCAGAACTATCACATAATGCTATGGGAGGTAAGGCAAAGTTGGGGGTCCACCCAGTCACTACACAGTGCTATTATTTGTGGGGACTCAAATAATGTAGACGACAGAGTGCTCGAACAATCATTTTTCGGTTTTGGCCCAAGATTAATTTGTGAAAGGCTTATAGCACATGGGGAGGTAGACCTACTTTGTCTCTGTTTATGGTGGTCCAAATTGTTCCTAATGTCTTTCTCCACACTAAGCCAGTCTAGTTGGTGATCACGGACTCCACACAGTGTGTACTGTATGTATTCGGGTGTCTGTACCTCTCGTTACACGATGTCAAACATAAATATACGTACGAGTTTATACACCTAACATCATGAAGTAATCTCTCGCATGAGAGATAGATGGTTTGCCATTTATGCCCTCATGTGCATGTGATTTTCATGGTGTGAGATGCAGACACACATGTATATATACTCGATGACATAAAAGAATCTCTTGCACAAGAGAAGAAAAATGTATATGGGACGATCTCATGAGCTCTTTATGTTTCTGATCGTTTTCAAGAGAGATAGACATATAAAAGCTATAGGCCATCCTATGAAGTTTTTTCTTATAAGGAGAGATTGGGGTTATGCATGTGTTCCCTTTAGTTTGATGTGTAAGCTCACCACTTGAACGCCATGTTTCTCAGCATGGGTGAGATAAACCAGAACACTTCCCAAAATCACTGACGTCAAAGGTGCCATGGCTGATATCCAAAAGAACTTAGGTTTCTTCTTGCTCTGCATTATCATGTTGTCCAACATATAAAGACAAAGAAACTGTATGAGCCACATTAGCATTAATTTAAAATTCACTTTCTTCATGCTTACAAGTTGCAACGTAAACAAAACTAGAGCAATAATTTTAAGGACAAAGCCAGAGAAAGCGTCAAGACAATGGTTAATAATTATATTATGTTAAAAGCTCCCTTTTCATGGATTAATTAAATTTTCTAATTATTTACTAAATGCTAGTATTACTTGAACAAGGTGGATGCAGATGCAGCTCGAGGTCAATCGTCTTTGAAAGGTTTTGTTACTTAATGTTGAAAGTGGGAGTAGGTTAGGGTTGAAAATGAAAGGATAATTTTGATGAAGAAACAAAAAAAAAAAAAAAAAAAAAAAAAAAATATATATATATATATATATAAAAGTTGATTCCAAACCATGGAAAATAGAGGCTTGGAAAAATGAGATGCTAAGCAGTTCAAGAAACTTTCTGATTAGGACATATGATCCCATCCAGTGATAGTTTTCTGTAAATTACTTATAAATTACTTCAGTAATGGCCCTATTAATCCAATCGAATTATACCATATTTTTCTGCTTTCAATTTCATGATATTTTAATTTTTGGGCCAACAGCATATACTTGCGTGACAGAAGAGAGTTTAATTTTAAATCAAGATTAATTAAAACATGGCAGATACAAAGAATAAGTATCTGAAATTAATAAACAAGAAATTTAAGATATGGCTGGTTCGATTCACTTACGAAGTATTTGGTGGTGAGGAGGAAGAAAAGAAATAAACAACCCAAAACTCCGCTCTCCCATCTCCACTGCAACAACCATCAATCATTGAGATAGAAATAGAATTATATATGCAAACGAAAACCAAAGATGCAAACTTTCTAGCTCAAATTCTTCTATGCCAATTGTTATTTCAACACATCATATGCCTTTTGAAATAAAAACACTTCAAGCTTTAGAAAAATCCCCTCACTTTTTCATTTTTTTTTTACTCAAAAGAGTACGCATGGCCACACGAGCTAGTTCAAGAATCAAACTCCTCTTACGATGACGCAGATATGTAAGAGTTCTATTTTTTCATAATATTTTCTCGTGAGTGTATACATATAATGTTATTCTTAGAATAATGACGTGAGTTTTAGATATGATAAGACAAGTCACAGATAACTCTAAAACAGTATTATATGCAACTTTAAAGTTAAAATTTATTAATTTCCACTCATCTGATTGACACCCATTAATTTGATCCTATGTGCTCACATGGAATAGTTTTCCATTAATTAAATTAAATATCAAGAAAAGTATCACGAGCGTTTGAGATTTATAAATTTGTGATATTGGTTTATATATTTCTGTGGCCGGAAAAGGCAGGAAAGGGACAACAAACCTCATGTGTTTGGCTGAAAACAGAGCGCATAACTGACACAAAATCGGTCCCATTGGTGAAGTGGTTAAGCCCTAGAATTCCTTTTAGCTGTTGCAAGCACACCACAGTTGCTGCCCCCGCCATAAACCCTACTATCGTTGCATGTGATAAAAAATCCACAATAAACCCTAGCCTGCAAAAATCCAGTCGAATCAAATTAAAAATCAACCACGTATATAAATATATATGTATATGTATATGTATATATATACACGAAATTAATTGTTTATTAGAAATATATATATATATATATATATATATATATATATATATATATATATATAAGCAAATTTGCGGTCTCAGCTCCCTTGTAAAATATGAAATACATACCAAAAATAGAAAGAAAAAAATTTGGGACTATAATTTTTATATTCTTTCTATCCATATCTTGTGTATTTTCCAATCTATATATGAAGCTGACAGTGATCGATCACTCTCTGTAGATTCTTGAATACAATCAGTTACAAAAATTAGCGTTTGTCTATTCATAATTGAACAAGGACAAAGTCAAATTCTCATAAAAGACAAAAAATCCAGAAATATATATAAGTACAAGATGTTTCAGTAAAAACTTAACCTTTTTCGATCAATTTGAGCTTGTTTTGTTGTTCCCACTACTTAAATTAATAAGTTGCTTTTTGTTTTTTTTTTGGAAAGTTAATAAGTTGCTTCTAATTAGCTAATTATAGTTAAAATGAATAGAATCTTTAGTAATTGCTGACCTCAACAAACCCAAGGAAGCTTGGAAAACTCCGGCGAAGAAGGTTGCAGTGAAGGCAAGGTGAAGATAAAGGGTAGGGTTTTCTGCGGCATTGACCTCAGCCCCCAGCATTGAAGCTGTGAGAAGTGAGGCCACAGCCACAGTCCCCACAGCCAAATCTCTTGAGCTCCCCATCATGGCATAAATCAATGGTGGAACAAAGCTTGAATCTACATTATTAATTATTTTTAACTCAATAAAAGAATCAAAGTTCAATAATCTATCACAACGCAACTCGCACATGACACATGTGACATAATTATTAATCCATTCACGTTAAAATTGAAGAAAAAAAAAAGAAAAAAGTTATTCCGACCCCATAATCTTATCTGCACGTTTTTTTTTTTTTGAACACTGAACAACAAATTGAGAGCGTGAATAACATGAAGAAAAAAAAATGAGACTAATTTTTTAAAAAAGGCTACTTACATAGGCCAAGAATTGGTGGCAAGTTAGCAAGCTTGGCATAGCTAATCCCCTGAGGGATCGCGAGGCTAGCGATGGTGATGCCGGAAATGAGATCGGATTTCAAGAAATCGAGTGTATAGCGAGGCGCCCATTCAAGGATGGGAAAGAAGTACTGGAAGCCAAGAATGAATTTTCTTGAAGCAGGTTGGTTCTTAAACGGCCTCAAAGGGTCATCAGGAAAAAAGGTCTCCTCGAGAGAAGACTTCAATGTTTTGATGAAAGGTTGAGCTGGTGGGATCTCTACTCGGTGTGGAGAGTTCTCCACATTGGTTGAAGGGTGCGCGTAATCAACGTTACCCATAATAAAATGAAAGGGAAGTGATTTCGGATAAAATGAAAGGGGAGTGATTCCGAACAACTAGCTAAGTACGAACAAATTAAAAGGACACAATTTATAATAGTATTGAATGGGTTTGGGATGCTCTGGCACCGAATTGGGAATGCTAAATTTGGAGAAAGATTTGGAGGATGTGGTGGGAAGTTGGGTGAGAAATCAAGGAGAAGAAGTTGTAGGAAGGATGGAGAGAAAGATGATTGTTGAGGCTGATCGAGAGAAGAGGGATTGCTTGTGGGAAATATATACAAGTGGAGGACGGTCGTGTTGGTTTGGATTTTTCATTATTTTTTAAGAGAATGCGTTTGGGGACCCACGATGGGGTATTGTATTAGTGACTAAAGGGTGACACGTTTGCAAGGGTTTTCAAAAATGCTAGCTGCACACCTCGTGCTTTATTTTGTTCACTTCTCCTCCGAAGAGGAGGAAAAATCCGGGAAGCTCACGTATATTAATATTCTGGTTCTTTTCTCCTTTATAATTTCTATTTCTTTAAAAAAAATTTATTACAAACAATAATATTACTCTATAATATATTAATCAGCAAAGAGAGCCACTTAAAATAGGAAGACAATAAATTGAAGACGAAACCGTATGCACCACAATTTTTTACGATTTAGATATGCATATATGGGCGTGGCCTACTCCTTTGTTGCCTATATGGCATCACTTTGTGATGATGTGGTGCACTCTCATTGGTTGTAGTGTATATGAGTCCCAATTAGTTTCAACACGTGTCGGCTTAAGAGTGTTGATTTGACACACCCCGATCGAGATCAGGGTATGCTGGCCGTCACGTGGAAGTGACGTAACCATGTGCACATTGCGGAAGCAAGTAAAATAGTAATATAAATAGTACGGATAAATAAAACTAGCTTACATAAAATAATAAAAACAAGTGCAAGCGTAAGTGCGACACTTAGTTCAGAGCATAAATCCTAAAGCAGTCCGGGAGAAAATGACACAACAAAAGTACACCCGAAGGTGGTCCTACGCTGGTGATCGTCTCTCAGATATGCCAGGAGAATCCTCAGGGAAACCACTAAACGTGGTAGCCAACTAAAACCTGGAGGGGCGCAAAACAAAAGCGTGAGTGGGCAAAAACAAAGCTTTTCGAAAACCATTTAATAAAAACGTTCTAACCCCTCGCCGTAAAACCTGTATACTTCCCAGAAAAATAGATATATAGATATATATACCAATGCTCAAGAATATGCTATGCCAGGACCTCAAATGAAATGCAAATGCTCAGGTAATATCACATCCAAATCATATAAACTGTCAGCCGGAGTCACCTAACGTGACCTGTACAGCTGAATCTAGAGCTCAAATCTAAATCTCACTAACTGGACCTACACACGAGTCGGAACCACCTAAAGTGGTATGTACGACAGGCCTGGGTGTAATATATATATATATATATATATATATATATATATATATATATATATATATATACACGCTCAAGTGCTACGATCACATGAAGGCTGTGCGAATAATCGCGGGTCACCTACGAGTCGGAACCACCTAAAGTGGTCTGTACGACAGGACTGTGCACCTAACTTGGATCCAAGCTGAGCGTGTGGCGCGGGAGGTGAACATCACGTGAAGGACTGTGCCCAACTCTGGGCGGGAGCACTAACACCGGGGGTGCAGGTTACGAGCTCTCTATGTATCTAGAATCACTAATGAACGTAAATATAAATCACCACTCACTTGGCACTTACCTGTGCATCCGCAGCACCAATACACACACATATATAAATGCAAGCAACCATGCATAACAAACGGCAATATAATATATGGTATATAACGAATAAACAATTCAAATCATTTTCTGGGGAAATATAAGTATATAGGTATATATGGAAAACCAAAAGCCCACTCACTGGTATGTGGAAGGGTCGTAACCCCCCTGCCTCGAGTGACCACGCTCGTCCTTGGGATAAGATTCACCTATATGTGAAACAACTACAAAAACGTTAATTTTAAAGCGCATAAACAAACTTAAGGAATAACTTCTCATACAATGCTCAAATGGGGTGTATGAATACACCAACGTGATCTACTCAACCTCAGGAACATCCCCATATTTTTAAAATAATTTTTCACTGTCGCACGCGCCCCCACGTGCCGGCCAAGGCACGGCCACACGCACCGGCCACGCGCAGGCACGTGCCTGGCACGCTGACGGCGTCAGTTGACGTCGTCAGGAATATTCCGTTATCCCTAAGGGTAACCGTCAACGGCGTCAGGAATATTCCATCAGATTTGACAGAATATTCCGTCGTCGTCTCCGGCGCCGTCGCCAGCGCTGGAAAATCGTAAAAACTTAAAACCTTTGTAACTTCTTCGTTTTTCAACCAAATTTCACAAAATTGGTACCAAAATGAAGCTTACAACGAAAGGAACACAATCATACCACTTTCAAGTGCTAAAAACCACGAAATCTCACCTGGAAATTCACCCCAACTCCGGCCAACCTCGAAACTCGTGATCCCGACGTCCAAAACCGTCAAACGAACCACCCCGAGCCTCCTAGAGACCTCACCAAGCTTCTTACAAGCTTGAAATTCCCAAAAAACATGAGAAATTACGTGTGCATGAACAGTACCCAAAATCGGGTATCCCGAGTTCGACGTGAAAACGAAGGTATTCTTACCTGAAAATGGTATGGTTGGACTCCTACGAGCCTCACGAGCATGGATATGTACTTTGTTCGTTCGATCTGTGACGATTTGGGTGGTTTGTGTGTGTGTCTGTACGTTGTATGGAAAATGGGAAGGGAAAGGGGACTCGGGACAGGTGCAGGGATAGGGAGAAAAGGGTGTGGAGTGTGGGAGAGTGTGTGTGGCTCAAAACATGCCAACAAAACCCAAAACATAACTCAAAACGTAAAGAAATCGAACTAGGGGCAAAATCGTCTTTTCACGCGTACGTTTTAAAATTTTCGAAACGGGCTGTCACATGATTAGTTTGTGGAAAACAGTTATTTGCTGGTAACCGTGATTGCCATGCATCAGTTCAGATATCCTCAGATTACGTAATTAAGATATAACTTTTGGCATGTTTACCGACTAAAAATGGAGAGAACTTATGAACATGAATCGTTATTAGGGAAAGAAAGAGTGCGAAAAAATCCAATATTACACCTAACTAATATAATGCTCAAGGCATTACATATGTGATAGCAACATCTGGGAAATAATGAATATAACATAATTCTAATTCCTAATTCTAGTGAACATGCCATAAAACTTATGATCTCATCAAACTTTGTATTACCTTCAGCTTAACGTATTTATTTTGAGGAGAAAACTGGTATAGTGGTTCTTAAACTTGTCACATGTGAAGCAATGGTTTTTTTTCAGCAACACCGCTAGAATTCAGTCCAAATGAATGGATATAAGAGGTAAACAAGGGGTTGAAGTTAACAGAGTTACAAAAAATAACTACCGCTTCATATTGTGACAAATTCAGGTCAAACTCATAATTTTTTAATTCAAGGACCAAAGCTTCAATCAGATGAAAATTCAGGAACCACTGCTCTAAATATCTCTTATCTTCTACATGGATCAAGTTCAGACTGTTCAATGATTAAGATAAGCAAGTTTTCACAATAAGATTGAAGTGGAGTTCAATATGTAGAGAATAACTCGACTGGTTTGACTGGCTTATTAATAATAGTCTTCTTACTTGGAACTTAAGAGCGCCTAACATTACTTGATTTTTCAACTATGGTAATGTATTCACGCATGTATAGATATTAGTCAAATCATCAAAGTCGGAGATCATCGTTCTTCTCTTTTTCGTTTCGGCATAATGATTGATTACCTCCATGCTTACGTATACCTGGCTTTTTAAGTAATTGCATATGTCATGTTAAAAAATTTCTTCTTCTTTTCCTTTTTATTTCTAACTATATACTCCCATGTAAAAAACTACATGACTCCTGATACATCCAAGGAAATAGTAGGGTATTCCTTTTTACATGCGCAGTTAAGTTGAGAGGAATATTCCGTTCGGGAGACTGCAAATATTGTTTAGCGCTCATTCTAAAATATTGTATGAGAGCAGAATATTTCCGTGTCAGGTCCAACAATCACAAGTCAAGTATTTTTTTAAAACTAAATAAATAAAACCCTTTTGATATCTGAATGTTCACTTTGTTGAGTAACAGACGAAAAACCATAAGTGGACAGGACAACCAATTTGCCAATTTGACACAGATTAATCATTTTGTCACAACGTCATTCAATTACTCAATCAAATATCGGGTTCAAATTTGAACCGCTCGATCTTTAGCTGCTGATATATACCTGCGTAAAGCATATAAACTGCGATTTTTTTTTTTTCAAACGTTTGACGTCTGCTGACTTGTACAAGGACCAAATTGATGCAACAGCACCCTCCACTACTACTTCAATAAACCACTCTTTAAGTATTAGATCGACAAGATGTCATCCTTTTCTTTTATCAGCTGGATCAAGACATCACTAATTAGAGATGTGGTTTTATTTAGAAAATGCTCACCAAAAAAATAAAGCAACCAGCCAATAAGTACAAGTCATGATAAACTCAGAAGCCAACTATTAAGCAGATGCGTTTGAGCGAGGTTTTGTATCTCATACAAATAATTACCTCAGCACATAGATATACATGTTTAACCACCTGATCCCTCGTCGTTATAAGACGGTAAGGCATTTACAAAAATATTTTGTAACGCGAAAAGACCCTCATAATTATAAAGTAATTTACGCTACCCTATCTGTGTATAAAAATATTTAAATGAGTTTTCTTGTTCAATAGAAAATTTGAAATGATTATCGCATACACATAGGCATCGAACTGGAGACATCTTTTGATCAAGTGGAGGCAAATTAATACAAATTAATATTAGTGAACCAAAATTCCAGTTGGTGATATATATATCCCCCACCCCCTCCAAACCCGACCCGATCACGCGCTCAACTTGGCCCACTCGGGTTGAGCTTTTCAGCGCCCGACAGGGTGGGATCCGTTGGGCTTTTTGAATCGTTGGTTGATCCAACAGTCCAGATTCAAATTTTGTTTTTTTTTAAATGTAATTTTAAAATGCATTAAATCTAACAGCTGAGATCGAATATAATAAAATCTAACAGTAAAAAAAAAGATATAATGGAATATATATATATATATATATATATATATATATATATATATATATATGAAGAACCAACATCTTGTGTTTGTGACTGTATCACGGGTATGAGGGGGTATCCCAGAAGACAAAGTGGGACAACTATTAAGGCTACTAAAGACTAATTATCCTCTCATGTATAATAAGAAGCCTACGTCAGATACAATAATTTGACAAAAGGAACGCATGTTGAACCGCACTAGATTATTTTATTTTGTCCCTTATTTCTTCCACAATAGACCGAAAAGTTAAGTTTGATTCTGATCTAAAAGAATAATATCTTATATGGGTCAAAAAATTTGATATTTTTATGAGAGTGATTCTAATTTTTTTTTAGATGAAATAAAAGCGATTTTATTATAAAATTAAGATTTGATACAGTTATCAAAGAGGACATTCGAGATAATATTCAAGAGGTCCTCAAAGAAGCTTTAACATAAATAAAAGGCCAAGTTGACCAAACTAATTGCCACCATACTGATGGATTTGAGGGCCAAACATGCTCGATGATAAGTAAAGGAACGCATCCAAGTCTTGAAATCATTTATACCCAAACTCAAATGACTGAGATGGCACTCCAAAGCCAAATAAATTCCATTCTTGATGAAAACTTCTACGCACGAAGCCTTGAATATAATGAACACGAGGACACTCTTTGACAACGAGCAGCGTTGACTCTGAAGAAGAACTAATAATGAACCAACTAGTGTCTATACTGATATAAATTTTTTGCACAACATAAAATTAACATACTCACGAAGAAAGGCTCACATATAACCACTTATTAACAGAAATACTAAGAAGAAAAATAAATAAACAACAATCCCTTAGAAGATAAAGGAGGAAGGCTAGACGAATGGAGATAGGAGTTGCCACCGGCCCCAAGCGAAAGCAAGGGGTTGGGCGCTATGGAGTTTTTAGATTTAGGGAGTTATTCTAATTCTTGAGTTCAATAGTGAACTCGTGAGTTTGTTTAGGAAGTAGATGAGGTTGATTCCTATACAATAAATGACCAACTTTTTAAAAGAGAAAAGAGAATAACTAATAATAGATTAGGAATTAGATGGGTCCTAGAATTAATACATTGAATCATATATATCAAACTCATACACCAGTATAGCAATTGTGCTATAAAAATTAAACAAAAATGTCTTATATCTGGGAATAAAATACACTTAAACTTGTGGAAGACCAAATAATTAGTAGTCTCATTGAAGTGGATAAGCCAGTAAAACAAATCAATTAATTAAGAAGAGGAATTGGTTTCAATGTCATATAATTGACTTAATTATGAATTTTGTTGAGCTTTATTGGATTCGAAACCATAGCTTGTAAGTGTTGGAGTTTTTTTTTTAAAGCAAATGATCATGATTTAGTAACAACTAGAAATTTCATCTAATTTTTCTTTTGGAGCTATTAATTATTTTTCAGTAAGGAGGCAGAGGGGTATATATCTTGATCTATATATAATATATTTGACACATCCTGATCCGGAATGTCCATTTGAACTCCAAATCGAGATGTGTTGGCCAATACTAGGAGGGTGACGAAGTCATAAAGTGTAGTGACGTGAAAAATGTGAATAAATTTAAACCTAAAAGTGCGCTAGTGAGCGGGAATGAACCCATTTCACAAGTGATGTCAGAGTATAAGTAAAGTATAATAAAGTAGGATGAGAATTATACCATCGAAGCAACCACCTATACCGAGATTTGCCAAGAATCCTTGTCGACACGAAAGCACAACTACTAAACCTGGAGGGGCGAAAAAAACAAGGGTGAGTGGACCTAAAAATAAATTTTTGTAAAAACCTTTTCAAAAAAATCATAACGCCTCATTGTAAAACAAGTATAGTTTTCAACATATACATACTATGTATAGTATGAAAATACTTACCATAGTCTCCAGTATCTCAAGACTTCAATACGTCACAAATTCATAGATAAGCATATAACCTCTAGTAATCACAATATCTCGTAGAAATAAATAAATCACATTGAGTGCTCATCGACACATGCTGACACACAAGTTCATGCAGAGGTATTGTAACATGAAGAAGACTAGGTGTAATAATGGTTTACACTCTAGTACCACAATCCAAACTTATCACCTCGTCCCATCTATTTCCCTGAGCCCAGAAATTTGAACTAAACCCTCGGGCCTGCATGTAAACTGGAGAAACAGAAGATGGAGAACTTCGGCGAGTTCTCAAAATTTCCAACCGTTGTAAGACTCGAAGTACCTTCGATCTCTTCCTCTTTGACGTTTTGATTCGATTTTTTTTAGTTGCATACATGTTTTGGTGACAATCTGGTGCAGAAACCAACTCCGAGAGACTTTTCCAATTTTCCGGTAGAGACCCAGAATATTCCTGGAATATTTTCTGGAATATTCTTTGTGTTGACTTTTTCGAAATTTTCTCGGAAACCTTCCTAGGCTAATTTAGATATCCCGAGTCCGTTTTTGACACCCATTTAGTGAAATTCCAAAGTTTTAACGTGGTTGGCCACCGGGGTGTCTTAGTTGACTTTTTACAAAATTTGCCCTGGTCCCTCCTGAGCGTATTTCGATGCTCTAATTCCAAATTGGCACTCCGTTTTTCCAAATTCAAACATTTTAATTTAGTCTTACTAACGGGTCCCAATATTATGATTAGGTGCAATTACTATAGGAGACTTTGGCTTTCCTAGTTCGAACGGCTATGTCCTCGCCAATATCCGTGAGTGAGTCTTTTCTTTTATATAGTATATACATATTTGTTAGTTTTCATTTATACATTTGAAAAAGAATTTCCTACGTATGCCTAGATTAGACTAATGTTTACAAGAATTAGCAAAATGACGGAATTTACGAAATTATTCTGAATCCTGCGGGATGCACAGGTATGTGTGGGATGCCTTAATTATATTTTCAGCCATGAATAATATATGTTGACTAGAATTATCGAATTACTGTGGTATGACTATTTTTACGTTATCTGCTCATCGTTGCTGCACCGGTGTTGGTACTTGCCTAGGCTAGGGCCAGTCATTCACATGTATGTTCACATCGCACCGTACGCTCACTTTGGATCCATTGTAGTTGTCAGTCTTATCCTAAATTGCTATAGGCAATTGGGACTTGTATGTGACGCCCATAGCATCAGTCTTCACATGATTGTAGTATTAGAGCGTAAACCATTATTACACCCAGTCATGTTCATGTCAGAATACCTCAGCATGAAATTGTGTGTCAGCATGTGTCAATGAGCACTCGATGTGATTTATTTATTTCTGTGAGATATTGTGATTACTAGAGGTTATATGTTTAGTATTGAAGTCTTGAGATACTGCTACGGTAAGTATTTTCATACTATATGTAGTATGTATATTTTGAAAACTATACTTGTTTTACAGTGAGGGGTTATGATGTTTTCGAAAAGGTTTTTACAAAACTTTATTTTTAGACCCACTCATTCTTGTGTTTTTTGCCCCTCCAGGTTTAGTAGTTGTGCTTTTGTGTCGACGAAGATTCTTGGCAAATCTCAGTATGGTTGGTTACCTTCGATGGTATAATTCTCATCCTACTTTAGTGTACTTTACTTATGCTCTGACATCACGTGTGAAATGAGTTCATTCCCACTCATTAGCGCACTCTTATATTTAGGCACTTTTAGGTTTAAATTTATTCACATTTTCCATATCACTACACTTTATGGCTTCATCACCCTCTTGATGTCGGCCAGCACAGCTCAATTTGAAGCCCAAGTGAACATTCCAGATCGTGGTGTGTCGATATTTATGTCAAACACTATAGGACTAAGCCATTTCTTTTTCGAGTAATTGTGTATTATAATTTATATGGTGATCCGCACCATACCTATACGTTCAACCTATATAGTGACTTTTACCCCTGAAATGGTTGTACACGCGTGCACTAAAAACTTCAGAAGGAGAGATGGTCTATAGCTTTTGTTTGTAAGTGTTTTTAAAATGATAAAAAAATGTTTTTAGTGTAATTGATTTTGGGTTTCAAAAACACTTAAACACTTAAAGTGTTTTTTAGAAAAAAATACCAGATATGTGATTCTTGCAAGAAACACTTAAAGTAACATTTCAGAATCCACTTGGATTTTTACTAAGAATTAGTTTCAAAAATATTTTTATCAAAAACGCTTTCATTTATTTTAAAAGCATTTCCAAACGAATTATATTATATGTATTTGAGTTTAAAAATTTTATTACACAAAACATTATGTGTATTTCACGTTTATGTAATTTGTGCTATGTATGTTCCAGTGGGATTACATACTTTTTAATTTTTATTGAATTGCCACTAAATTATTCTTTTATTTATATGATACCCATAAAATATATTGCCATTGACATTTGGATGCATTTAAATATTTTGCATTCATAATATCTAATTTAGGGTTATTCTCACCATCATGTTTAACACATGTGTCTGATCTTAGACCTGAAAGATCGGAGTCATACTCGATATTATTTGCAGCAACGAATATCATGCATCTTAGTTAAATTAACTAAAATTAATTACATTTTTTTTAATGTGGTTTATTTATGGAATATATTTATGTACAAGACTTCTTCTTTTTTTTTTTTTTAATTGGGAATACAAGAGTTGTTAAGAGGTCATTATTTACAAAATATAATTATGAGAACTGAGATAATGCAGCCAGAAAATTTATAATAAAGCTCGATGAACATGAATGTGTTAATTTATGTTACAAACCAGCTAACCAAATGGAGCTACAATTTGAAATTTGGGTTGTGTTCTTTTCAGTTTCCTCCTCAATGACTTATGCAACATCTAACGGATGATCTTGTAGGTGCCCTTATGGGCTGCTCTATTGTTATTAGTGACATGTATTATTTCGTTTGGGTGTCTTCACCCCCTCATTCACCCAAAAAAAAAAAAAGGGGGTTTGGTTGACATTTTGCTGACGAATTCAGTCGTGAAGTTATAAGTAGTATTTTCTTTTTCAAACGTCATTTTTGTTTGCTATTTTTGGAATCATTACGTTGCTTACTTTTGTCATCAAATTGGAATCAAATCCAACTTCCCACTTAAGATAGATTATTGTTAATGAGAAACTCTGTTAAGAAAAACCTGCACAAGTTACAACCTTCCTGGACAAAACCTCACAACGCCTTCCATGCAATTTCTCTAATTAATTAATTAGTTTTAATTTCTTTCTCTTTCAAAAAGTGTGTATGTTTGCCAATTACAATCTGCTGCATGTCTATTTTCCAATTAATTTCAATTCTAGTTTACGGTATAGTGATATTTCTTTTCATTTGTAAATGAGAATTCTTACTTTCGACTTTCGTGAATAGCAATTTTGATACCAATTCATTATATTAGCGTATTGTCTGACTTAACCGGAATCCCTCAACCTTTTAATGCAAAAGAATGTTGTTAAAAAAATTAGAAAATTTAGTGCTAACCACGCATAATGTTTATCCTATTTTTTATCTTCATACCTTTCTGCTCAAATTGCTTGAATTTAGAATGAACTTTTACCTCCACTAAACCTTAATCGTGTCATGTACTGTGAATCTGGTGACTGAATATTAAATCCGAAACCTGTACTGGTGGAATGAACAATCATGTCAAATCTCCATGATTTCATTAAAGTTACAATAATTGAAGGCAAATGCTCCTATTAAATTGCAGTTCATTGTCCTTCGATTCACCAGTTGGATATGGATTACGTATCCTGTGTCTGCCTACAAGGAGCTAAACAACCTACAACGGAGAATGCCGTTCCCTTAAGCGCATGCTTATCTATATAGTTGACTCCGAATCTGTGCTAGGTCTTCTTGTCCTCTTTTACTTTACGAAACCAATATCCACACACACACACAGGCGGATCCGTGTTTTACACAAGACTTGACAAATTTTTTAAACATTTTGATAAAATTGGGGTTTCACCATAAAATCAATTGGCAATATGGAGAGTTGCCCATGACCATATAAATCCATAGCTAGGTTGACAAGTCACCGATGTGGGACTAATTGTCTCTCACATTTCAACTCTCAACACGCCCCCGCACATCTGGCCAATTTTCAAGCTTACACGTGAACAACAAATGGGTGACGCATGAGCACGTGTGACCCTTAGACTTTCACACGTGGGACAACATGCTCTAATACCATAATAAAATTGGGATTCCACCATAAAACCAATTAACAATATAGGAAGTTGCCCAAGACCATATAAACCCATAACTAGGTTGACAACTCACCGATGTGAGACAAATTGTCTCTCACATTTCAACTCTCAACAGAATTTAGTCTAATAGCTAATTATTAATTATTAATTTCCCTTCATAAGAAATTATTTACTTTTAACATATACATCATAACAATTAAGTGCACAGTAATCAATCAAGCCTCATATGGTGCGAATTTCAAAGGTTAATCAAGTAAGAAAACTCTCAATGACTCTCCGTCTCCAGTTTTTTGTTTACCATTGGAGATCAAGGGAGAGCAGTCTCCCCTACACTGGCACTCCTTCATATTGGATTTTCAGAGTTGTTCCGTTTCTTTTCCTTTTTCACATTGAGTGAAAGAAACTAACTTTGATTTTATTTAAAAAAACTTGATTATCTTCCTAATCCAATAGATTCATTGCTATTCTTTAGTTTTATCAGGGTAATTTGAAAATAATAGGGTTCCTCTTTCTCGACATGAGTATCAAGAAACAAAATTGTACTATCAGCCAATGCCATTTCTTCCCTTCCTTGTTATTTATCTTTAGGATTCAGAAGAGTTCTGCAATGTTTGCGTAAGAGTTAATATTTGACATTGTTTAGCAGAAGCAAAAAATTATCTCAAGTGAGGATGGATAGAGAAGAGAGATAGAAGTTTATTTTTTGTCAGCAGAAGCAAAAAATTATCTCAAGTGAGGATGGATAGAGAAGAGAGAGAGAAGTTTATTTTTTGTCAGTACTGTATGAAGTATGAACTTAAAGCTGGGGTTAATTTCAACAAGAAAAGAACAATGGTAGAGAGATCAAGTTTCTAAACTAAATTTGCAATTCAAATGATATATCATGAATAGGAAATAAACATGTTATATATCGATAGAATTCCAAAGTTTTAACTGTTTGTGAAAAACTTCTTATTATTTATAGGCAAACAATTATTAAGTGATGTGTCACTATGTGGTGCATTGGTCTTATATAGCAAGGATTAACAGATGGCATCATCTGGTGTAATGAACTATTATAGTTTTGTTAAGTAGTTTGTTATGTTGTTAAGCAAGTTGTATGTATTTAACGAAAAGAACTGTAGTATAATTAATCATCAATCATAATACAAAGAGCTTTCACGTTTCTCTCTTTAGTTCTTCATCTTTCTCAATCCTTCATTATTCCTTGAATTCATTCAGCCGTCTTTGCAACATGGAAGTTCATGCAAATTTTCTCCAATTCAACAAACAACAAATTTTGTCTGGCAAGTTTCAGAAGCTCCCTAGTGCTTGCCTCACCTCCTTATTGTCATTGAGATTTGCACGTTTCGTTCTTATTTTATTTTTTAATTAATTCGGTATTTATTTTTTCGAATGGGTTTCTTTATTTTATTTTAGGTCAAATAGCCACCAATAAATAGAAGGCCCAAACAAGTTAATTAAATACTAAATAAAACATTTAATATAAACAATTTATATTAAATTCAGTCTTTATCAATTTTATCTTTCGATAACATTTTATTGTGTGTGACCTTGTAGGTTCAAAATAAAGCTGGTAGTGGATAATTTGATTAATTTAACTTTAATGAAATATCCACAAACTGAACAGTAACATCTAGTAATGAATTTCGACTACCTAAATTAATAAAAATATGTTGAATTCATTCAAAAATATTTTGAACCTTAGTTATGCGTTTTTTTAACTGTGGTGAGAAATACAAGACAAACGAGATATATTTATGATTGCATGCTAGAATTAGATTCATATCTATTACAAAAAAAAAAAAAAAAAAAAAAGATACAAAATAGTGTTACATTGGGACCAACTAAATGACAGTACTATATTTTACCAATTATTATGACATGGAAATTATGTTTCAAGTACAATGACAATAATATGACTTCTATTTTAGCAACAGACATGGATCCTCTCCGGATTCATGCATCTTAATTCTAAGGATCCATCAATTTGGGTTATTGAAATTTGATCCAACGATTAAAATTTGATCAAACGGCTACAAACAGGGACCCACTTTAAAAGTTATAATAACTTTAGTCGTTAGATCAAATTTCAATAGTCCGAATTGGTGGATCCCTAGGATTAGGATGCATGGATCGGATAGGATCCATGTCCTTTATCAACATCCATTCGTATTTTTTTGATGAATGCAAGACTTACTTTGACTAAGTTTATCTTAAGTAAGTATTATTAGCATTCCAAAAATTTCATTATACACATCCTCATAAGTGTATTTTTTTTCTAATTATAAAAAGTTTCAAGTGCCAAATGAAATTTTTGGAATGCTAATAACAATTCATTTATCTTAACCTGCTTTATTAGTTGAATTGATATCAAATCTGCATTATTGGTTGACTTCATCTCAAACTTCTGCCATTTTTTAGGACACCATGAATGAGTTTCCAATAAAATTAAAAGTGAGCATGATAATGTCTTCAAGGGGAGCGCAGAATTGGTGGCTACAGATGATCTACTACATCGGACCCATGCATGCCTTTTTCGTCAAAGCCCTGTTGCTGAACAGTGATTCTCAACTGAGTTTTAGTATACAGATAATATGGCCTAAAATATTTCTACCTGAATTATGGTACAATTCCTGCTCCAGTCTGCAACTCAGTATGCTGCTGTATAATTGAGTAACAGGACATGTGAAACATGCACACCCTCCCCGCCGCCCCCAACCACACCACCCCCACCCCCCCCCCCCCCCCCCCCCAAAAAAAAAAAAAAAAAAAAAAAAAAACAAATGTGGGAACACTGTTATTTGCATCACAAATATTATAATTCACAGATTTTTTTTATTGAGTTCAATGTGGTTGTTGCGATGATTGCTATTTCATGTTGTGAAAGCACTGTATTTGTGCCTTACATTGAACCTTTGTTTTGCTTTTCACCAGGTATATATGTACAGTAAAGGAAGATAGGCCCTCCTCAAACAGAATATATGACCACTGCAATGAACCCGAAAGCAATATATACTTGAGCAGGACAGGAATAGGCAGTTGGTAGCGTGACCCCAAAAATGGGGTGGAAGAATTGTGGCCTCAAAATGCTGCCGTTAATATTTCCTTCGACTTTTAGAAACAAAGAGCAAAGAGGTTGAGAAGGAATGTATGGTGCCAATGCTTTCCTTAATTTCTTCAAGGTTCATGGAAGTTATTGATCAAAGAATATGTGGCTCACTGAAAAATATCAAACATCATTGTTCTAAAAATCTCTGTCCAGGAGCTAGTTAGGTGGCTGTCCAACGCCTCGATTAATTCCTAGGCATTTGAAAATTAAAAAAATGACGTCTAGACCTGCCTAGGCACCCCACCCAGCTATGCACTCGCTTAGACTTGCCTAGTCACCGGCTTAGATCGCAACTCTCACTATATGCTTGTTCTAATACTTTATTATATTTGCAATTTATGTATCTCAGTACAATTATGTATATTTTTAAGTATAAGTAGACATTTATTTATGAGTAATGCTAGGGAGACAAAATTTCTAAACCAAATTTTGTAAACCAAATGATGTGGATTATTATTTAAGTTTGATTAACGTGCTTTTTTCCTATTGGTGAATCGTGACACATCATTTGGTTTGCAAATTTGGTTTAAAATTTGGGTAATGCTAGGGAGATTAAATTTGTAGACAAAATTTTGGAAACTAAAAGACATGAAAGTTGATGATTGGTTTACTACTAAGCATTAATAAACGTGCTCATTTTTATTGGCGGTACATAGTTTAGTTTGCAAATTTTATCTCCAAATTTAGTGTCGCTAAGACATTACCCTTAAAAATATGGTCTCCATAGCATTATCTTTTATTTATATGTTAATGATAAATTTAATTAAAATAAAAAAAAGCCAAGGTACCCCACCTGGGGCCCACTTAGCCTCACCTAGACACCTATGTGCTAGACCTTACTTGCCGCTTGTCTAGTGCCTACCGCATTTTAGAATCTTATCAAATATATATTAATGTTATTGTGTTCATAAATTTCATGCATAATTGTCCTCTCCAATAATATTACTTTGCAAATGGCTTTATTTTCTATACGACTTTAGCATTTGCTTAATGATATACTGTTCACACACTCCACCATGCACATTTTCCTTGGGAAACTCCAAGGTCTTCTCAGAGATTCTCTTTTCAGCAGTATTAGGCCCATCAATCCATCGCCATATCTCTTGCTGCTTTCTAATAAAAGTTAGCTTGAAATCCCCTTCAAGTCTGTGCTCATATTGCCACATCCTATTACTTTTTTCTGTATAAAAATACAAATTGGATGAAAAAACGATAGATAGCTGCTTGACACTATATATGGAATGATCGATTATGTCTAACACACATTTAAAAATAACTCGTTAAAATCACGAATAAAATATTTATATGTCTAACTGTAATGTTTGGTTTCCTTACAAAGAGAAATAACTCATTTAATTACAAGTCATATATTTCTATATGGAGATATACTCGTTGCAATATTGAATTGCGTTATAAGTATAAAACCTAAATATGAATAAATCCAGAATATCTCATAAAATATGAACAAGTAAGAACATCAGCTTATTGTGACAATATTATTAAAATCCCCTTGATGTATCACGTAGGCAGACAAAAGATAATGTGCAAAGATTGGATCCATAAGAATCATACAGAATAAAGTGAAAGAAACTACCACTCTTCTGCTTTTCTACTACTTTGACATAGAAGCAGTGCTTATCTCTTTGTACTTCTCCAAAACCCTCTTTCCATGCTTTTGAAAACTGATTTTTTTCTTGAGCTGTGACCATTAGAGCATTCTAAGCGACATATAGTGTGCATAAAAACGATATATGCAGATGAATGTGGTCCAAGATGCGGAGATATGCTAATGGATCTCGTGAGGAGGAACTCATTCCAGTTCCATTAGCACTCCCTTAACCTCTACTTTACATCATTTCATATCTTGAAACGTTTCAAGATTGACCCTACCTTAAAACTTATTTCTAGTACTTTCACAAAGCAGCATGGATTAGACACAGATGGCTCTCCAAAATCAAATGCTTCTCCGTCCCATGTTTGATAGTGGTCTATGTTGCAACTTGCAACTTGCAAGTTGGCCTGGTAAAGTGGAGAAGGAGAAAGGGCGGATGTATAGAACCTTTCAACGAGATAATGCTTTTTCACATGACTTTGTTCTATTGGTACGAGACAACACATGATGGTGTATGTAAATTGTTTTCTATAAAGTGAGCTTGGAACATGAAGGACTCTCCATCTGGTCTAAACAACAACAAAATAAATTACACTAGATAGAAGAACGTTAGTTTATTATATTTTATTTGAAAAATACTTGTTTGTAAGAACTTAAAAGGCACAATTTGTCATGTGTGCATTAAGTTTTTACTATGCGACCGGAAGTGATTTGCAGAAAATGAAGCTCGTGTTCTAATTTTCTTAATAATAACTAAAGCTAAACCCCGTCCATCATCTTGTAATTCCAGGCTTATTTAGCGCATTTTATTCATGTGTTGTGCTTGTGTTTAGGCATGCGGCCTAATATTCATGTGGAAGTAGTTGGAATATTTAATTGGGCTACTACATAAGTACGCATCACCCTAAATTGCCGCAACGGGGGTCCCTGACTGTACTCTTTAAGAATTTTGTGAGGAAACAAAACATGCATGTTGTTTGTGTTGCTTTGTTGAACACTGAACACTGACCCCTGAAACCTACCACTGCCTGCATTTAGGGCAGAATGTCTTTTGTTTGCGTACATAACTACATATTGAAGCGGGCCAAATCTTCTTTACGTTTGGATAAAAAAAAAAAAAAAAAAATCATCTTGCATACATGAGTAGCCAGCCATAATAATTAGTATGAAACTTGTCATTCACGAAAGTGACAATATTTACCCTAAGCAATTATATTACTAGAGAACCCGAAATATAAGATGCGACAAGAAGTTCTTGACTTAGAACAAATGACACGATCCTTCAGGCCAATACAAACCGTGCACAACATCGGGCGCAGAGAATTAGAGAGGTCAAATGTTGAGAGAAACTAGAACCTACTGCCTCCAAGGTCAAGCGTTGAGAGAAACTAGAACCTACTGCCTCCAATCAAACTTCATGTCGTCTCTATAAACTTTTCCATATATATGTTATAATATATACGAAATAGCCTCCAATTCATCCTGTCGAGCATCATATTTAAAATTTCCTTAAAAAAATGGGCCTTGTTACCCATCTTAAGATCATGACATACTACACGTCTTTTTGAGGATTTACAAAGGGGGTCTTAGCTTTTTTTTTAGTTTTTATAGATCGTCCACCAAAAAAGATTGCGGGCAGCAGGACTCGAATCTAGGCTTTAGTCTGGTAAAGAGAACGATCTTACCAACTCAACTAACCCTTATTGGCGCCTCATTACCTTCTTTTACAGTTACAAACTATGAATTGAAAGCAATGAAGCCTTGAAACCCTAGCTATGTGAAAGAATCAGGTGATATTTCTTCGATATAGTAGAACTATTCTGTAACTTTCGGTTTGTAAGTTCTATTTAGTAGTTTCAGCCATTTGAAGTCCACCCATTGATGCACCCAAGTGGCTAGCATCCAGGCAAGGTGTTGATAATCCTCTATATTTCTTGTTTGATATAATTTTTATCATTTGTTGGATGCACATTAATAGTAATTCGGAACAAAAGTTAAAGATAAATTTTGTTTGTATGTGTGCCTTTTGCTAGTTTATACAGATCAAATCAAACTTAGATGCAAATGTCTCAAGTTTTAATTCTTTGCCCCTCCTCCTCATATGGCTCGTATTAAAAATTAAAGCACTATTTTGTTAGTGAAACTCGATTTGATGGATTTGATACGAAGAGAAAGAACTGAACAGAAAATGAAAACAGAGAGGGAAGAAGCTGAAACGAAAACTTTCTTTCTTGTTCTCTTTTGCAAAAAGTTGCAGAGGAATAATTTCTGTACTACCCGAAAAGTGAGCACTAACACTCCTTTACATTAACTGATGGCCTTAGCTTTTAGGACCACACAAAACTCTACTTTTAATCTTGGTCACTCATCTACCTAATTACATGGATCACACACCACATGGCACTCATGGCCTTACATCTTGTAACATTACACTTGACAAATATGCTCAAGTGAATACACACATTAAACTCATCTTATTTCTAATACTCAATCAGCTAGAGACTTAAAATTCAACACTCCCCTTTAAGTCTTGAGCTGATTTCACTCCAAGCATGCTCCTAAGATAATTAAACCGATCTTTAGCCAAAGGTTTTGTGAAAATGTCTGCCATCTGTTCTTCTGTGGGACAATAGATCAAATCAATGATTCCTTCTTGCAGTGCATCTTTAATGAAGTGATATCTTCTGTCTATATGTTTGGTCTTCTGATGAAAGACAGAATTCTTGGTGATTGCAATTGCTGAGGTGTTGTCACAGTGCAATGGAGTTGCTTCAGTTTGAAGTTCCCCAAAATCTTCTAGGACGAATCTAAGCCAGATTGCTTGTGCAGTGGCATTTGATGCACTTATGTACTCTGCTTCTGCAGTGGATAATGCCACGCAACTCTGCTTAACTGAAGCCCAAGAAAAAACTCCACTTCCAAATGAAAAAGCATATCCAGATGTACTTTTGCTATCATCTGGTGATCCACCCCAGTCACTGTCGCAATAGCCAATCAACATTGCCTCCTTGCCTTTTGTATACTCCAAACCATAATCTAGAGTCCCTTTGATGTATCTGAGCACACGTTTGGCAGTTCCAAAATGCTTGCTGGTGGGACAGTGCATAAATCTGGCAAGCAAACTGGATGCATACATGATGTCAGGCCTAGTAGCTGTGAGATATAGAAGACTTCCCACAATGCTTCTGTACAGCTCTTCACTTACTGCACCACTTCCATCATCTTTAGTTAATTTCTCAGTTGCCACAAGTGGTGTGATCACAGATTTGCACTCATTCAGACCAAACTTGCTTAGTAAAGAACTTGCATATTTTTTCTGATGAATGAAAATGCTAGAATTGGTCTGAATTACCCTCATTCCAAGAAAATGATGGAGAAGACCCAAGTCTGTCATTTCATATTTTCTCTTCATGTCTTCTTTGAATTCATCAAGCATCAGTCTATCACTTCCAGTATAAACTATGTCATCCACGTAAATAGAGACAATCAGAATGTCTTGCCCCCTTGCTTTGATGTACAGTGTTGGTTCACTCAAACTTTTCTCAAAACCACACTGTGAGAAGTATGTATCGATTTCTCCATACCAAGCCCTTGGAGCCTGCTTTAATCCGTACAAGGCTTTATGCAATCGATAGACTTTATCTTCCTTTCCCTTGACTACATATCCTTCAGGCTGATCCACATAAACCTCTTCTTCCAATACACCATTCAGAAAAGCTGATTTTACATCAAGTTGATATAATTTCCAGTTCTTATGTGCTGCCAAGGCTACAAGGGTCCTGATAGTATCCAATCTTGCCACTGGAGCATACGTTTCATTGTAGTCTAGACCTGGCTTTTGAGCATAACCCTTTGCCACTAATCTAGCTTTGTTTTTTAAAACTGATCCATCAAGATTCAACTTGGTCTTATAGACCCATTTAACTCCAATAACAGGCTGTTCAGTTGGTCTATCCACAAGCTTCCAGGTACCATTCTTCTCAATCATAGCTAATTCATCTTCCATTGCTTTTAACCATGATTCATCCTGAGCTGCATCTGCATATCTTTCTGGTTCCAGAATGCATGAGTTGCATTGAGCAAGGACATCATTCAAATTTCTCCATTTTAGAGGTGAGTGATCATAAGTTTCTGGAATCTGTGCAGACTCAGGAGTGCAACTTTCTTGTTCTTGTGCATGAGAAGAAGAACTAGGACTGAGAGAACTTCCTTCAATCACACTCATCTCATATGGACTCCCACAAACTACATTCTCAGGTTGATCCTGAATGTAAGTTGCAGCAGCTGAACTTTGTGAACTTTCTTTCCAATTCCAGGTCATAGATTCATTAAAAACCACATCTCTTGACAAGATTAACTTGTTGGTACATGGATCAAATATTCTGTATCCCTTCTCACATGTAGCATAACCCACAAATACACCTTTAACACTCTTAGCATCTAGCTTCTGTCTTGTCTCAGTAGGTATATGAACATAGCACAGGGAACCAAAAATCTTGAGATGTGCAAGACCTGGTTTTCTGCCACTATAGGCTTCAAAAGGGGTTGTATTTCCTAGTGCCTTTGTAGGACACCTATTTAGAATATATACAGCTGTGTGTACAGCTTCAGCCCAAAGAACATATGGCATATCTCTATCATGAAGCATGGTCTTTGCCATTTCAACCACAGTTCGATTTTTTCTCTCCACTACTCCATTCTGTTGAGGAGTATAAGCCATGGTGAGTTGCCTTTGAATGCCTTCAGTTTCACAGAATTTAGTGAACTCAGAAGATAAGAACTCTCCACCTCTGTCACTCCTTAGACTTTTAACTTTGAAACCACTCTGCAGCTCCACCATTGACTTAAATTTTTTGAAATAATTGAGTGCATCAGATTTGTATCTGAGAAAATACACCCAAATCATCCTTGTACAATCATCGATTAATAACATGAAGTATTTGTTTCCAGCCAAGGAGGCATTCTGCATAGGACCACAGAGATCAACATGTATAAGTTCCAGAGGACAGCTTGCTCTCCAGGCTTGATCTTTTGGAAACCATTCTCTGTGCTGTTTTCCAAATTGACATCCTTGACATACATCTTTGGTTGCTTCTAGATATGGAAGACCATGCACCATATTCTTTTCACTGAGTTGTAGAAGCCCTCTGAAATTCAAGTGGCCTAGTCTTCTGTGCCAAAACTGAGTAGAATGCTCCAAACTAGCCTTCAAAACCAACTGATTATTTTTCACCAGAGAAAGAGGATAGCATCGATTTTCCTTCTTCTTAACCTTGATGATAAGGTTTTCAAGTGAAGGTCCATCATATATGCTGCACAAACCTCCTCCAAACACTAGATAATATCCATGCTCATCCATTTGCCCAACACTCAATAAGTTCTCTTTTAAACCTGGCAGATGCATGACTTCCCTGATATACCTTTTACCTCTGTTAGTGTCAATCTGCAATGAACCCATTCCAGCCACATTCACTAACACACCAGTAGGCATTTGCACCTTTCCAGCAACATTTGTATTTATGTCAACAAGGAGATCAGCATTCCCTGTCATGTGGTTACTACAACCACTGTCAACATACCAATTTCCATTGATATTTGATTCTGAAATTGCACTATTAGCATAAAACAGGTTTCCTGACACTTCCACCTGATTTGCAGAGTTTGCCTTTTGCACAATCTTCCCTACAGTACATTCTCTAGCCCAATGACCAAACTTATCACAATTATAACACTTAGGCTTCCCCTTATATCGACATTCACCAAAATGATACTTAGAACACACTCTACACTGTGGTTTGACAGTCTCTTGACTCATTGACTGTGACTGATATGGATTTGGTGCAGGACTAGTGAAAGGTTTCTGTTGGAATCGAGGTTTCGAATCCCATTTCTTTCCCTTAGCATTCCAATTCTTCTGGAATTTTGATGAGCCAGATTGACTTCCACTTCTGTTTTGCCCCTTTGGACTTAATGAGAATGATGCAAAAGCTTTCTCAGTGGTATCAACATTATGCAAGTCAAATCGTTGTTCCTGACTCTTCAAAATCGCAACAACTTCTTGCAACTCAACAGACTCTAGACACTTTGTGTTTTCTATAACTAAACAGATGGAATCATAAGCCTTACTTAGACTAATCAGAACCTTCTGCACAAGTCTCTCATTAGAAAGTGATTCACCAAATGTTCTCATCTGATTAATTAACTCATTCAATCTTGTAAGATAACTAGACAGGGATTCATCATCTCGCATTCTAGCATACTCAAATTCTCTTCTAAGATTCTGAAGTTTTACGGATCTAACCTGATCACCACCATGATATTCTCCATACAGTAGATCCCATGCCACCTTAGCTGAGTCGGCGTTGGCGATCCTAGGAAAAATCTGATCAGAAACCGCATTTTGTATAATACCTAGAGCCTTTGCATCTTGCATATATGCTGCGACCATTTTCTCATCGTCTCCTTCTTCCTCTGAGCTTCCTTCAGCCTTCTTCTTCTTTGACTCTGAGATCGTAACCCCTTTTTCAACCAATCTCCATAACCCATGAGATTTGAAAATCGTCATCATCTTAATCCTCCAGAACTCGTAGTTCTCACCGGAGAAGATCGGAGTTCTCACCTCAGAACTTTCAGACCCAGCCATCTCTTAGCTTAGACAAGACGAACACAAATCGAAATCGGAATCTATGAAGTTTCGATAACTCCGCTTGAACCTGAACGAGCTCAAGTGTAGCTCAAAAATGCTTCACAGTTTACGCCCAGATCTCAAATGATCAAACTAGGCTCTGAGGCCATGTTAGTGAAACTCGATTTGATGGATTTGATACGAAGAGGAAGAACTGAACAGAAAATGAAAACAGAGAGGGAAGAAGCTGAAACGAAAACTTTCTTTCTTGTTCTCTTTTGCAAAAAGTTGCAGAGGAATAATTTCTGTACTACCCGAAAAGTGAGCACTAACACTCCTTTACATTAACTGATGGCCTTAGCTTTTAGGACCACACAAAACTCTACTTTTAATCTTGGTCACTCATCTACCTAATTACATGGATCACACACCACATGGCACTCATGGCCTTACATCTTGTAACATTACACTTGACAAATATGCTCAAGTGAATACACACATTAAACTCATCTTATTTCTAATACTCAATCAGCTAGAGACTTATAATTCAACATATTTGATAACCATTTAGTTTTTATTTTTTTCAAATCTAAAAACTAAAATCTTATTCGATAACTGAAAACTACGTTCTTGATTTTTCAGAATTTGATCTTGAATTTTCACTTTTTGGTAAAAACGAAAAATAATTTCCAAACAAAATTTCAATTTTAAGTTTTAACACCCGAACTCACAAACTCCCAATTTAAAAAAAAAAAAAGCCCACCAAACCATTAACTCTGGGCCTCAGCCCACCAACTGGACTCGTAACCAAGGGCAGGCATCCGACTTCCGACAAATTTGAAAATCCCGCAAAATCCGCCAAGAAAAGCTCCTTTCGAACGGCGTGTACGTGGGGGCCTCCTTTGGCACCTTCCCAATTCCTTGTCCAACCACCCGTGCAGTGGGCCCTACCCCAATTCCCCGGTCCTTTTTCAGGAAAGGATTTTCTCTGGATCCTCTCCTTCTAATCCATAAAGTTCAGAGATCAGAACCATTGAAATTTGATCCAACGGCTACAAATAAGGTCTCACTTTAAAGTTATAATAACTTTAACCATAGGATCAAATTTCAAAGGTCCAGATCCTCGAACTCAGTGGACTAGGAGGAAGGGATCGGAGAGGATCCTTACCCTTATCCAGAATCTTTTCGTAGCCAAGCCAAAACCTCTCTCTCTCTCGATGCAAATTTTGAACTTGAATTCTTGTTTCTTCGGCATTGCTTTCGTTTTACTTCTTTTGGCGCCCACCTTGTCATTCGCATTATCTGATGGAGTAAAATTAGGAAATTAATTAATTAGGAGGGAAGTAGGTGGAGGGCTTTAATCTGAATTTCCTAATTTTTTCCCCATTTAATTAAGCTACTTACTCCAACTCTTTTTTTTTTAATTTAAAGTTTAAGTTTTTAAGGAAGAAGAAGCTGCAGATTCACTTGTTCTTCCAGTTTCTTGGTGATTTTTGCCGTTCTGGATTCTTGGGTACTTTTCTTTGTACTTCCTGTTACTGCTGCTCTTACTTTTTCCTGCTGTTTTCATGGTTTGTTTGTGATGAATTGACGCACGTGTTCGTATTGGTTATTGATTAAATTGCTAATTAAGCTTGATTAGGGACTGAATATTGCTTAATGGGTTGATGGCTTGTGTTTGTCATAGTACGATTCATAGTTTACTTCCTTGTTTAAGCTGATAAACTAGTGTATGGGGTTACATTGTTGAAAGTTCACTAATTTCTTCATGTGTGGTTTGTTTTTGTGCATTGTTTTCAGGTGTAGATGTATTTTGTAGACACTGAAGAGTGAGAGTGGTAGAACATATGATGGAGCAGTATGAAGTTCTAGAGCAGATTGGGAAGGGTTCCTTTGGTTCTGCTCTTCTCGTGAGGCATAAGCACGAAAAGAAGAAGTGAGTCTCCTTGCAACTCACGTCTAGTATTTACTTTGAGATAGAATTACTAAATTTTGATACATACTTACATGCGTAGGTATGTCCTTAAGAAGATCCGTCTTGCTCGTCAAACTGATAGAAGCCGGAGATCTGCTCACCAGGAGGTCGGAGTTCTCTATTTTTTGTTTAAAACTAAATCCGTATGCTAACAGTGTTGAGACTTGAGTAGTACTGGAATGGTGGTTGTAAGAATCTGGAATTTAAATGGTTATCTTGGTTTGTTGTAATGCAGATGGAGCTTATTTCCACGGTACAGAATCCGTTTATCGTGGAGTACAAAGATTCCTGGGTTGAAAGGGTCAGTATCTCATAAGAACGTTTGTTTTTTATTTCCCCCATGAGTTGCTTGTTATTCACGTTCCACATAATTCTCTAGTTCTGCAATTAAAGCTTCGATGCCTTTCACTTTCAGGGTTGCTTTGTGTGCATTGTTATAGGGTATTGTGAAGGAGGCGACATGTAAGTTTTGCTTCTTCGTTAAAACGGATCATTACTAGTTTAGGAATTATTTGATTTGGCCTTGTTCCCACCGCTTTTCTGACCCTTTCATGTTAATGCCTCTTGCTGTACAGGATGGAAGCCATAAAAAGGGCCCGTGGTGTTCATTTCTCAGAAGAGGTTGTTACTTTGCAGCGAACTTTCCACTTGGTTTTATGAATTTCCTAATTGTATCCTAGGCGTTTGATCAAAGTGTGATACTCCAATAACTTATGTTTCTTACCTGCAATTTGGAAATGAACAGAAACTCTGCCAATGGCTAGTTCAACTGTTGATGGCACTTGATTACTTGCATGCAAACCATATTCTTCACCGTGATGTCAAGGTCAGTGGCAAGTAAAGGAGCGATTTGTTTAGTGTTACACGTTTGAAATTCCAGAGTTTTCTCTGACTGTGTTCTTCTACTTCAGTGTTCAAATATATTTTTGACAAAAGATCAAGACATACGTCTGGGTAAGCTATAGTTCCTTCATTGCTCATTCACTCAAGTTCGGTTTCACATTTTTGTGTTCGCCCTTGGTAATTGTATCCTGAATTTACAATAATAATATATCTAGGTGACTTTGGTCTCGCGAAAATGTTAACTTCGGATGATCTAGCTTCCTCTGTAAGTACTTCAGCCGACGCATATAGTTTGAAGTTTTACACCCTGGCCTATGTGTGATCCGGTATGTCTGCTCCATGTTCAGGTAGTCGGAACTCCCAGTTATATGTGCCCTGAGCTTCTTGCTGACATACCTTATGGTTCTAAGTCAGATATATGGTCTTTAGGTAAGTTTTCCCTCCTCTTAACCTCCACCCAAACCCATCAATTTTTTTGTCCTCGATTTTTTAGCCATACACACATATAAATAGAATGTGTCTTGCAGGATGCTGTATATATGAAATGGCTGCGTTCAGGCCTGCATTTAAAGCCTTTGTAAGTTTGCTAATTTTTGGTTAGGAATTTTCAATTTTGTGAACTTTGTATTACCTGTTTGCGGTATGTTGGCACTAAACAAGAAATATCTAAGGCTTGAGGAGTTGAATGGAACTACAAGCTTTACCTTTTTCCTTGATAACTTATGAATTTCGTTCTGAGTACAGGATATACAATCTCTGATTAACAAAATAAACAAGTCAATAGTGGCTCCACTTCCAACGTTGTACTCTGGTGCATTGTGAGTCTATTTCCTGCTTCGATTGCCTCTGGGTTTTAAGTTCTTTTAATGGTTGCAATTTCATTTATGGATTTTATTGTGAGTTGAGCTTAGACGTTGTCGGTGGAAATTTTGATGTTTGTTCAATGAATATTTGTTTGCATATGGTTTTCAATGAATCAAATGTGTTGATTGACAGTATGGTTTCTGTATTCTCTGTTTTCTTCTCTTTTGCAGTCGAGGTCTTGTTAAAAGCATGCTGCGGAAGAACCCAGAACTTAGGCCAAGTGTAAGTTTATTTATTTGTGTTTCTTTGCCGAATACATTTTTGTTTATTTGATTCTTACATGTACTAGTAGATCATGTATGATGTACATTGCATGAATGTTTGTTGAGTTACACAGACTTATTTATAGAAGTGAATCATCCATTTACGTGGATTTATTTACGACATTATCCATGTTTTATCAGGCTGCAGAGGTGCTTGCTCATCCCCATCTTCAGCCTTATGTGCTTAAGATTCATCTAAAACTGAATAGCCCTCGACGGAATACTTTCCCAGTTGACTGGTCTCAGTCCAGTTATGTGAGGAAAACACGATTCATGGAGCCAGAAACTAGTCCTGTTCGTACCAGCAGAGAGAAAAGACGATCATTCAGCAATGATAGGACCTTAAATCCTAGCATCTCTGGAACTGAACAGGGCTCTCCAAGTTCTAGCGTGAGGACACTGGAATTTCCAGGTTGTTTAAGTCGTAAGTTCACCGAGGTATCTATGGGAAGTACCAAGGAAGATTATGGTAACAGAAAGTTGGTGTCCACAAAGTACAATGTTGTTAATAGTCCACGAGCAGCACCAGCAAAAGTTTCTGCTACTCCCACGAAACACATTACGGAGTCAAGAATTTCTCACGTCAACTCAAAACGCGATTCGGTAAGTCATACTACTAAATTAGTGAATTGGATAAACTCGGTGTGTTTATTTATTGATTTTGACAACTTTGTTACTCTCATGATTGCAGCTTCCGGTGTCAGATTCTCCAGCCAGAAAATCTTCCCAGTCCACTCGAAGAGCTTCTCTTCCGTTCTTGACAAGTACTGCAGCTGCACAAACCCCATATAGAGCCAATGTTGGTCCCCTTGGGATTATGGAGTCTCCAGACGTTTCTGTCAATGCCCCGCGAATTGACAAGATGGCTGAATTCCCCTTAGGCTCTTCTGAAGACCCACTCGTTCCCACTCGTGGAATTTCATCAACATCTGCACGATGCCCTTCTTCCAAGCCGAACAGCATCAACCGTTCTATCACAAAGGACAAGTGCATGATCCAGGTTATAGACAAAACCATTTCCAAGTCCAGTACAATTGATGGCAGCCATGGAACTGCTCGAAATGGCAGTGAATCTCCTGAGCAGAAAACTACCGCTGGTGTTTCGAGCCATTCATCTTCGGAGTCACGACAGCAGCGATTCGACACCTCATCATTCCAGCAACGTGCAGAGGCTTTGGAAGGGTTGCTTGAGTTCAGCGCGCGTCTTCTACAACAAGAAAGGTTCGACGAGCTCGGAGTGCTCTTGAAGCCATTCGGACCCGAGAAGGTTTCTCCGAGGGAAACAGCCATTTGGTTGACCAAGAGCTTCAAAGAAACCACGGCTTAGTTCGCATTCTCGCATTGCGATTGCTTTATCTTGTAAATTCCGTACGTCTTGGATTTCTGGAATTTGAAAAGAGTAGCTGTGTAATATCTTCGTGCTGAAGGTTGCCATAGGAAGATATCAACGTGAGTGGAAACTGTAAAATAAAATTCAAAACAAATTTTGAATGGTTTTTAATTTTAGTTTGTGTTGGTTTTTGTCTTCTTTTCATCTTTTTGCAAGTTTTATCTCTGATTTTGCATATTTTTGCAAGTTTTATCTATATGAGCGAGTTTTGGAGAATCACTTTTAAGTGCTTTTCAAGAAGCACTTGGATTTTAATAAATTTTTCGACTTCTTGTTATAATGTTTAAGTCTCTCCAATCTCCATATAATACTATTACTACGAAACGTCATGATGTTCGTTACATAAAAATTGCTCTTATATATAGAGAATAACTTACATGGCACGGGTACATTGTTATGTAGCTTTACGTGCCAATAAAACAAAAATATTTGAACAAAACCCTCTCCTTGTTTTAAGTGTTTGTTTAGGATCACAACTGGGGGGAGTGATGTGTCTCGAGTTTGAAGAACCCTGAGAGAAATGTGTCGTCTTTCACAATGCAAATCAAACATTCAAATGATTTTGATGAAGCCCAATTGAATTCACATCAGGGATCGACGAATGAGTGTGAGAATCTCAGAGATGGGTTTAGAGAGTTAGGGGTTTTCATGATGGAGCTAGGCCTCGAACTTGCTCGAGTATGCGAAAGCTCGTCTCATTCATTATCATTCACCGTTTAATAGTTCCATTCTTGTTGAAGAAGCAATGAGCACAAAAAGAACATCGAAGAGACCCTTCGACTCTAGCAGGAAGTGGACTGGTGACAAATGCAAACAAGTTTCGGGGATTTGTTCTGATAATCTGTGGCAGCAATGGCATTATGATAATGGGATTTTCACCGTCTTGACAGCTCCAATTTTTCGCTTGTCGAATGATCGACAAGCGAAAGGAGAAAGGGATCAAGAGTGTCCTTATCCTAATGGAATACTTATTTGCAAATATTTGATCCCAGAGAGGATAATGTATTCATGGTGAAGGCCTCTCCTGAGAGCTTTATAATTCAGGTGGGGGAGTCGGCTGATATCATATCAAGAGGAAAGCTCCGCGCCACCCTTCGGTCTGTTTGCAGGCCTTCCAAGTTCGATAATTTGAGCAGAGAGACTTTTGTTGTGTTCTTGCAGCCGGCGTGGAACAAAACTTTCTCGGTAACAGACTACCCCATGAACATGGGGACATCATCAGAGATCAAACAGGTTGATGATCCGGATCAAAGTAAACTGACCGAAGAAATACAGAAAATTGTACCACCTCTTGCATTGCGGTTGAAAGATGGGATGACATTTGCAGACTTCTCACGCGAAACCACTAAGCAATACTATGGTGGATCTGGTTTGCAGTCTAATAGATAAAGGGGAGTGATTTCAGCACTCGCCTTTTCACCTCCAGCACTCCTCTCCTTAACTACGTCCGTTGGTTGTCCTCCGAGCTATTCAATCTAATGACTAGAAAAGTTAGAAGTTAGAGAAAAAATGGAAGTGAAAAGGGGAGTGCGGAAATTACTCCCCGTAGACCGATCAAATACATCCACTCGCTAACGCGTTAGATCCTGATTTTGTTTGCGATGCTGTACTTAGACAAATGTGAAGCTTTTAGAGTAGGAGGCTTTCTTGTTGAGAAGTAGTTCTTTAATCGTTTGCGGTGTGAGTAACGGTTCTTATTTCTTGTACCTTAGTTCAGGATTTTCATGCAATACCAGTGAATTATGAAGCTGTAAGACTGCACCAAGCAAATTGCATAACAAGAATGCGATTTTTCATCGCTATTTGCATCGTTGAATATGCAAAGATGCGATGCCGGCAACCTATTAAACTCATAAGAATTTGTTACAAGTGAAAGAGAGCGATCGATTGCCTCTTTCTCTTTAGCTACTTTAGGCCGGCTACTCGAGGTTAACTGAAGTTATAACAAGTTTAGCTTCGTGTAATAAGTTTGGGGTTGTTCTAGTTTTGCCTTAATCAACTTGTGTTTACTGGTTCTGCAGACTCTGGCTGCAGAAACAGCTTGATGGAATAGTTGCAACTTTCAACCAGGCAAAGGTGGTACCGTGGTCCGTTCTCCGTGTCCGTTCAAAAGCTACAGAGAAACACTCACATCTAAATTGAGTTTGTTTTTTCCTTTTACCAATGTGACATAGTAAACTACTTTATTTTACGTGCAAACGCATTTTAAGTGAGCATGCACATTACTCTGTTCAAGTAACCTAACTTTGAAGAGGAGATTCGAACTCATGCATAAGAGAATAGACATATTGTCCTGACTAACTGATCTAACTCGCGTTTTCACACGCTATTAGTTATTTGAAAACAAAATGTGGTAACTATGATTCATGAAATTACGTGGGAAAATGAGGCAAAAGGAATAAATGGTGTCCCCTCCAGTCAACAGTCATGAGCTAAGAAACAAAGAAAAGCGTTACAGTTTGAACAAAAAAGGCTGCTTCTCTTCTTCCTTTCGATCCTTTTTTTTTTTTGTCAGATTTTTTTTTTTATTTTATGAAAAGGGCGTATTCGTACAAGTACAAAAGCCAAAGTTGTAGATGATGACGTGTGCAGGCACGCGCATTTTAGCATAGGTCCCTCTCCAGTGCGCAGCTTTGTGTCTCAGAACAGTATAGAGAAAAAAAAATGGTTCCATTGAGAATTTGTTTTGACCCCCAAACATGTCGGCCTTGGACGTTGCCAAGACGTTTGCCTTAAGGAACACAATCACTTGGGTCACCACCAGTCGAGTATTGTAGCCAATTCTGACATCTTATTGATTCTTATTATGTGACTATGTAGTGGCGAATTTAAGATCCAAAATTTGAGAGATTTCAATGTTAAAAGTTCAAGCTTTTAGATAGAAACATAGAACAAAAAAAGCAAAAAAAAAAAAAAAAAAAAAATCAGTTTATGGCTTGTTGTTGTCAGCTGAACCAAGTTGCGCATATGTCAACATATATTGACATATGCCAAACCAATATGATGAGTGTTACTGAGAGAATTTGTCAAGTATTGTCGACATAACCTACAAGAGGTTTTTCGTCAAACACTTTTGTGGACACATAGAAGAGAACGATGATCCTCATATGTCTAATTCTTGGACTCCGAATGGTCCTAGGACCATCTTCGTCTCAATATACATCAACCACTATGCTTATATCACCACATAAAGTTTGCAAATTCCTCCTAAACATTGTAAATAAGTGAAGTGGTATGCTTAGTCCTGATGCGCATGAGCTAATCTAGCCGTTTTTGTTTTGTGGGTTTCACAAAGATGAACAATCAGGATTCACACACAAGCACATGTAAGTAAAGTTAGATGAGAGTGACTTGGTTAGTTTGCAGGCGAGTGAACATGTATCGTGTTTTATAAGTCTCATAAGTATAAATAATCAAGATCAGCTTGCACCCGTTTGCACAACTAATCCTAGCACGCAGTTTATTTTGAATTATATTGTTGATGAATGTTCAATAAACTTGGCTAAAAAATCTAAAGGGGAAGAAAAAGAGAGATTAGTATGAAAAATGGTGTTGATCACTTTTGTTTTGGTGCTGTTGGGGGTGTGTGTGAAGACTCAAGAGTGAAGTGGTTGAGTAACTTACCTATCATTTTGTTCCTTTATCAAAAGCTCCTTTGAAGAAAGATGATTAGTCACATGATCAAAGTAGGACCACACTAGAAGGGGGGCTAAAAGCATCCCTAAAACCTCTTTTTGTACAAATCTATTGCTTACAAAATTGCTATTTATTCCACTATTCTTTCACACCATCATAAGCTACAAATAAAGCTAGACTGAAATATTCATCTTTCCATGTGGCACCTCAAAAGTACTTCAATCGCATCCAATTTGACCAAAGACCATATCCAATAAATTTTCTCTTTTCTAAGATGTTTTAGTGTATGCTATTTGGATGCGTGACATAATTAATTTATTTGTGCTATAAAATGAATAAAAATTCTTGAACTAAAACGTTTCGTTTTTGTTAATTATTTTGAGCGGGTATTAGCTTAGCTTCCTGCTTGTTTTATTTTTCTTTTTTCTTTATATTGTTAATAAAATCCAGTAGATTAGGGACATGTGGGGGGTTTCTGCATGCAATGGTCCTTTCTTCATCGATGGAGGGTTGGTGTCTAGCACATGACTATTGACAAAGAATTAATCTTGCCTAATCGTTCTATACAAAATTTACTAAAAAAGTATGAATTTGTTCGCTGTTATTATTATATTTTATAAGATAAATTGTTATCTATTCACATTATAACAAGAATTACTATATTCACTCATTTGTCATATTTTTCACTTATTGTATATGAATAATTCATCTGTACTTTTGTTATAAGATGTATCGAAAAATCCAACAAATATATGAACATAACAATATTATAATATGTGAATCGGTTATACTAAGTGACTGTGTTTATATCGTGTCCACATCTGGATCCCAAAACCCAAAAATCCACAAACCCCTTTACCAAATAGTACATCGATAAAATGATCATTAATGACCAAATAGACATAAAAAGTGTGTATAAATATGTGTCCATATCTTGATCCCAAAACCCACAAACCCCTTTAACAAATTCAAACCCACCTCTCTGTCTCACTCTCACTCTCTCTCTCCACAACATTTCCACTTCCATGGAAGAAACACTACCAATGTTAACCACTCGCCGGACTGACCAAAGCCCCGTCAACCACCGTGACCACCTCCCCAAAAGCCCAAGAGTTCCAATGGAGTTTCTCTCAAGGTCATGGAGTGCCTCAGCTCTTGAAGTCTCCAAAGCTCTGTCTCAGTCTCACCCTCCTCCGCTGCCTCCTCCTCCTCCTTCATGCATGGCTAATTCCAAGTCCTCAAACAGCTCTTCCTCCTGCACCACCACCGCAACCACTACCACTCCTTCCATTCCTGAAGATATCGCAGGAGAAGCAGAGGAGCTGCCGTCCCTCCCCGGAAACCAATTTTACTTTGCTTCCTCTGTCACTTCCCAACTCGTCCTTGACCGCATTATGTCACAGTCCATGAGAGAGGTGCGTGCTTCATTCACTCGAAAGAAACCTATCTACAACGAGAATGAAGTTGTGCTGGTATTCCAAGCCAGACACATAACATTGCGATGTTGGCTTGAAATATTATCACAGTAGCTTCTCGAACCTACAACAGGAATGTAATTTTGACGATGTTTCAAGCTAGACACTCGATATTACGTTATTAACTGGCTTGAAATATCGTCGTCACAGTGAAATTTGGAGAAGTTTTTCTCTGTTCACAATCTTCAATTTTCTTGTTTTCAAATTACTTTTTTGGTCATAAATTTTTTTGGGGTTTTGCAGGAAGTGTCTCCATTGACATCAGGGAGGCTCTCACACAGCAGCGGACCTCTGAACAATGGTGGTTCTCTAACAGAGACAGATAGCCCTCCAGTCTCACCCTCCGATGAGTTCGACGACGTCGTTAAGGTCATTCTTTCTCCCTCATCTGTTTGTTTAGACTCTTATTTTATTTAAACAAAATATTAAACAAAATTCCAGAATTCTTGTCCAAGAAGGCAAACCAGGAGACCAAATGTGACAATGTCACTCAGCTTTCTCAGTTTTCCTGTCACAGACACACCATCTGATGATATCTTTGTCCTTTCCACTCAGTAATTATTTAATCATTTGTTTTTATTTTTATTTTTATTTTATTAAAAATGTATTGATCAGTGCAGAAAAATACAGTAGATGCTTTTCTCTTTTTCTCTTTTCTCCCCTTTCAAGGCAAGAAACCTTTTTTATTTCCTTAAAAATCTGGCCATGGAGTCTTATCAACCTGGCCTTATTTTCTTCAAGTCAAAACAAAAAAAAAAAAGACAGTACAGTAGCATTAGGGTTCTTTACTATTCTTCTCTAGCGGCAAGGGCAACGTTTTAAATTCGACTCGAGTTCACGAGTTGAATAGCTGAGTATGATCATGAGTAAGTGTAAGGTTTTAAATTACTATTCAAATTAACAAGATCGATAGCCATATAACTGAAATATTGTGTGATTTAATCTAAATTTGCTGCTTTAAGATATGGATTCTATACACACACTAAAAAATTATTTTATCAAAATAAAAAAAACTGTGCTATCTACACACTCTTTTTATACTTCCAATACAGTTTGTTAATTTTTATTCTTTAATGTTCTTCAACTTATTTAATCTAACGGTTGAAAATAAGAAATAGTATGTACATAACACCACCCAAATGGAAATAAACAAAATTGGGCACCAGGCCAGGCTGTTCCTTGGGCACAAGGATTAAGAGAGTAGATGGGTGGAGTGTAAAATTGAGCAAGTCAGATGCTTAAAATGGTAACCACAGCCCCGTGCCTTGTCATGCTTCTCTACAACTTTGCTTATTTTGGTTTCTCACCCCTTTGTAAGCAAACCTAGCACCCTTCACCAAAATAAATTAAATAATTGTCCCAAAAAATTGTTTTAGAGTTTCTTCGACAGCCTTATAAATGTGATATTTCAAATGTAAGTTCGTTAATTTACGTGGTAATATAAAAAGTGAAATATCTTATTTCAAAATTTTGTTTTCCAACCAATTATATAATTTTGATGTTTTATTTTTGCACAAAAAAGAAATAATAGTGGAGAATGCACTATAAATATTGATATTATATACTATTTAATATAAAAACAAGCTGGTCACAATTTTTGTTGTTGTTTTTAAATTAATGAATGGAGATGGTGAGAAAAGACACAATTTTTATGAGATTGAAAATACAAAAAAAGGGAAATAAAACTCGTGTTTTAGTCGAAAAATTAGACTTTTTGTCTTTGTGGTGACTTTTTTGTCGTTCTTTCTTTTGATGGACTTGTATTGTGGCACGCAGTATTTTCGAACCCACAACAGCATACAAAACCTGTTCAACGGCAGCCGGAGCAGCGCTGGAAATGGCAACAATGCCCCTAGCGGCGGAGCCAAGACGGTGGGGAGGTGGCTGAAAGAGAGAAAAGAGAAGAAAAAGGAGGAGACGAGAGTGCACAATGCGCAGGTCCACGCGGCGGTTTCAGTTGCTGCGGTGGCTGCTGCAGTGGCCGCCATTGCTGCAGCCACAGCGGCTTCTTCGGGGTCGAGAAAAAACGATCAAGCAGGGAAGACTGACATGGCAGTGGCGTCTGCCGCCACGTTGGTAGCTGCTCAATGTGCTGAGGCTGCGGAAGCTATGGGAGCTGAGCATGACCATCTTACTTCAGTGGTCAGCTCCGCCGTTAATGTCCATTCACATGATGATATTACCACCCTCACTGCAGCTGCTGCGACAGGTACCGATGCTTCCCAGCTCATAAATTACTCCACAAAATAATCTTGTCAAATTTTGCTAAAGATGTTACATTTATTTTATCGCATTGGTCAACCAACTGATGCGTTCATTAGTAAGTGGCACATAAATAATTGATGTAACGTTCACATACCAATATGGGATGGCCTTAAAAATTTCGTCATTTCTAAAGTGTTATTATTTGTTTCATAGTTATTGACTATATTGTTGGAGAGAATCGGTCTTATGATCAGAAATAAATCCCTTAAAGTTTACATGACTAATCATGTGATCAAGTCACGTTTATTAAGTAGACACAATATCACCGTGACATAACATATTTTCTCACATTGATAATCACACACAATTATACTTTTTAGACATGTAAACTTGATCACATTACTGATGCGTTATTTAATAGAACAACGTGGTTGGTTTTGTGTTTCTAAGTAGCAATCTCTAATTAAGTTGCTTACCTTGGTAGGTAGCAAAAGTCGTACAAACATCTTTTTTAAGATTTAAAACAATCTCTAAATAACAAATTACAGTATATAATGTTTTAACTTTAAAAAAATCTGTGTCTATGTTTTGATATGGCAGCTTTACGAGGGGCAGCGACCCTAAAGGCAAGGGCAATGAAGGAGGTGTGGAACATATCAGCAGTGATTCCAGTGGAAAAGGGAATGGGAATCGGAGTCTGCGGTGGTAAAACTAACAACAACGGTGGTGATCGCAGCAGCGGCAGCAGCTTTAGTGACGATCTTGTCCCTGTTGACCCTACTTTTCTTGGGGTCTCGAACCAAGACCTCCTTGCTAGGGGCAGTGAACTCCTCAAACGCACACGAAAAGGTATTTTCAATAAATAAAAAAACGAAAAAAAAACAAAGAGTTTGGTACCTAAACTTGATCTAATTTGAACTATATGGTTTGCATTTTGCAGGCGATCTCCACTGGAAACTAGTGTCTGTTTACATTCACCGAACCGGGCAGGTGAGTCTCCACGGTTAACTGCATTTTTTTTAAATGCAGATATGTCGTCCATCATATTTGATACTGAGATGAACCGTACTAACAGTCTTTACCTAGATTTTCACTTTCGTCGTTGTAGTTTCATCATGTTATCAATGTCAATCCAATCCGTCAAATGGTTGTCAATGACTCAATATGTCGTCTATAAACTTGACCGTAATTAACCTAATCAAAATCTGTCCTATAGACGTCACTTCTTATCATTAATCCTACTGTGAAATTTTATAGGTGATGCTGAAGATGAAAAGCAAACACGTCGCAGGAACTTTCACCAAGAAGAAAAAGAGTAAACCCTGTTCTCTTCTGTACTTGTATTCAATGTGAAACAATGTACCAGGATTTTAACTTAACGTTGGTTTTGGGTGAGCAGATGTTGTGTTGGACGTGTGCAAGAACATGCCGGCATGGCCCGGGAGACACTTGTTCGACGACGGAGAGCAGCGTCGTTACTTTGGCCTGAAGACGGAAGCACGAGGCATCGTTGAGTTCGAGTGCAAGAACCAGAGAGAATATGACGTCTGGACTCACGGCGTTTCGAGGCTGCTGTCCGTTGTCGCCGAGAGAAAGAACAGGCACTGATTAGGTCTCTGCATTATGTCTAACGAATCGCATGACATAGGATGCTGTTGTTTTTGGATTTTGGCAGACTGTTGGTATTAAAATAGGAGGCGTTAGGCACATGTAGTGTACGGGGAGTTAGAGGAAAGGTCCTGAGCAAAAGCACTTCACTTTTGAATTCGGAATTTCAGAGGACATGGCCTGCTTTATGAAAAATATATATAGTAGTTAGTTTTAATATGTACTGTCACAAAGGAATTTTCTATGGTATTTTGTAGCATTTTATCATTCGGGTTTTTGAACCGTTAAATCTTTAGTAAAAATCACAAAAACTAAAATCTAACAGTTGAAAAACTCTTAGTATATAATACTTTAGAACGCCGTAGAATTTTGTAACAGAATTTACCAAGCTTGCCCAGGAAAGCAAAAATTGAAAAATGTGGTAGGTTTTTAAGGGCAAATGTCTAAAACAATTGGCTTTAACGAGTCAAACTATTTTGGTCCGAGCTCGTCACGCTCAATGGTCCCACTTTGGGCATTTGAAAAATAAAGACACAAATACCTTAGAGTCGAGTTAAGTGTGGAACATATATAAGATGGTACGCGCCATCAATTGTGAAGCTAGAATTTTCAAATAATGGAGTTATAATATTAACCAAAAAAGTTTGAATGGGCCAGTTTGTCGAGTAGCAGGCACCTGCCAATTCCTGTCAATATATGTTGAAAACTTATGCCAACATATATCAACTACTATTATTTGTAGAGGCTTGTCGAAAGTGGATGCATGATACTGTAGAGTAATATTGAAGACTACCATTGTCAAGCGTATTTTATCGAGCACGTTATGCTCACAATAGAGTTGCACACAAAAATAAAGAAAAGTGAGACAAATATGATAGCTAAAATAGAAGAAGTGAGAGGAGAATGTTGTTATTTAGTTTGGCTTAGTTGTTTATAGGGATCAAACACAATATACAAACAAATATACTTAAATTTTTTATGTTGTTGAGGTTAAGGCAACTCTCAAACTGGCTCTGCCACTACAAGTTACACTAATTTGTAGCGTGATAACAGATCAAACATAATTGTAGTATCGAATGAAAGATCAAACATAAAATCGGACATACATATCCTATTGGATCGAGTAAGGGTTGGAGTACTTAAGGGTTATTAAGTTCATATAATTATCCAATTTTTAGAGGTAATTCTAAACTTGTCTCAATCTTTTAAAACATTTCAATTACCTAATGTTTTAAAAACCATCCGTTAAATCACTAGCGTTAAATGGATCCTTAGACCGGGCTTGTTTAACTGAACAAAGTTAACATTTAACTTGGTTAAAAGACATCAATTTGAGAATTCGAAACTTCGAAATGATGACAATGTCATCACTTAACGCCCTTGACATAAGAGCAACTCCACCCTAGCCTCATAGGCTAGCACTCAGCCCAAAAAATGAACCAGCCTCCCTCATTCCGCTCCACCCCAGCCCAAGCCAGGTCACAGGCCGGCCCATAATCGACAGACCTGTTGATTGGCCCATCTAATGCCATGTTGACGCCAGCGTGGCGTCAGAGGCCGTTTGAATTTTTTTTTGCGCCAGGCGCGTGGGAAGCACATGCAACTGGGTGCGCGTCGCCGACAAGAATCCTGAGCCAGGTCCCACTTGCGTAGGTGCACTTAGCGAACTGATAGGGAGGCCATGTGGCCGATTATGGGCCTTTGGATTTCCGACGGCTAGTTTTCTGAACCGTTGGATTTCCAACGGTAAAAAAAAATTGAATTTGAAATCCAACGGCTAGTGACATGGCTTGATTTGGACCGTCCGATTCAGAGATCAACAGTCCACGTTTTTCCACTAGAAATTAAACAAAAAAAAAAGCACAATGGTTAGAATTATGACCGTTGGCCACATGTGAACGTATAGGCTGTTGGATTTGAATATTTTTCAAATCTAACGGTCCAGATTAATTACCTAAATTAAAATTTATAAAAAAAATTAATTAAAATTGTTAAAAAATACAAAAAAAAATTAATTTTTTTTTTCCTATAAATACTGAACCCTCATCTTCCACCTTACACCATATTTCAATATTTTCAACACTTTCTACCAAAGCTTTCATATACTTTTTGTGTGAAAAAAATACCAAGAACCTCATCCTTTCTTTTTTTGTCTATATAAACCCTACATCCCTACATCCATCTTCATCGTTTTCAAATCTTGAGTTCTTACAATGTCTTCTTCAAGGAGAGTGTATAAACAGTTTGAGGAGTAACAGAAAAGATTGTTGGCACAACAAGAAGAATTGGTCAATCTCAAGGAAGGTGAAGGTGGAGATGAGGCTTTCGCAATGGAGGAAGATGATGATGATTACCATAAAAGGTAGAAGGCCTCACATTCCTGCCGTGTTATGGAAGTTGTGGGTCAGATATCCAAACCCAGACGTGTTGCAAACTTCATTAGAAAGAGGGAAAAACGAGGTACAAATATTTTGGAAAATTATTTTATCGCCAACTATGTGTTTGTTTGACAAAATCATAAGTGCTATTTGCAACCATGATCAATAATTTGTGCAAAAAATGATGTTTTTCATGTTCTAGGTCTTCTTCCCGAGCAAAAGGTTACTGCTACATTGCGGATGCTTGCATATGGAGCATCTACATATCAAGTGGATGAGATAACGAGGATGAGAAAATCAATTGTTCTGGAGTCTCTAATGCGGTTTTGCTCCGCAATCGAAGCCTTTTATACGAATGAGTACCTCCGAAAACCGACGCCTATGGATCTGCGAAGGCTACTAAGGAAGGGTGAAATGAGAGACTTCCCTGGCATGATTGGAAGTATCGACTGCATGCATTGGACTTGGAAAAACTGTCTAAGTGCGTGGCAAGGAGCGTATGGTGACAGAAAATGAGCCAAAAGTATCATTTTGGAAGTAGTGGCTTTATTTGATACATGAATTTGGCATGCATTTTTTGGTGTTCCAAGAACTCAGAATGACATAAATGTCCTTGCCCAATCTCCAGTCTTCGACGAATTGCTGCAAGGAAAAGCACCCAGAGTCACATATTCAGTCAATGGCCATACATACGAATTGTTGTACTATGTTGCAGACGGAATTTACCCAAGGTGGATAGCGTTTGTCAAAACAGTCTCGCATCCACAAAGTGAAAAAGAAAAATACTTTGCAAAATGTCAAGAAGGGTGTAGGAAGGATGTGGAACGTTGTTTTGGTATCCTGCAAGCTCGTTGGGTGATTGTCAGGTGAGTTGCCAGAATGTTTGATGTCGAGGCACTTTGATCCATCATGATCACGTGTATCATTCTCCACAACATGATTATGATGCCGTCGACGAATACGATCCAGACACAATGAACAACTCAAAAACACGTATCTATTGTGCTCATGACGGCACTGAAGATCCCGTGCAACATGAGCCATTGGAATGGGATAGACGTTACAATCAATTGATCGCTGAGTGGTACACTTCATTGCAAGAGCCATATTGGCACTGTACCCGTGAAAGTGACTTGATTGAGCACCAATGGGGATTGTAACAAGGTCAAGATAATTAAAAGGATCTTGTGGTGGAACAATAAAGTTCTTAGTTTATTTAGTGTGTTTTTTTTTTTAAAGTTTATTTGATGAGTTTATATAATTTTATTTAGTATGTTTTTTTAAGCTCATTTGATGAGTTTATGTAATTGTATTATGATAATGACACGTGGCGTGACGAGATTGATTAAAAATCCTATCCAAAATTAAAACAATTTTTTTATTTATTATTTTATAAAAAATTTAATAATATTTTAAATGGGTTGGGTGCCAGCATATTTTGTAGGATGGAGATGCATTTAGCTTATTACTATTTATTGGAGTGTATCACTGTTCACTGAGTGGATTAAATGGGCTAGATGCTGATGCATTTTTTTAGGGGTGGAGTTGTTCTAATGAATATCTATTTTTCACAGCTATTTGAAATATTTTAAGAAGTTGGAACAATTTAAAATCACCCCTGATTAAACAGTTATTCATACTTAACATTAAACCCGACAGTCTAAAATTAACCCATCAGTAAACCATGTGATTCAATGCAAGTGCAACTCCCTAATTTTCAAACAAAATTAGACGGAAACGTGGTCAAATACACTTACACAAGTGTTCCCGGAACAAAGTAGGGACTCCGGATGACGACGTGATCGAACACAGTTGCACGAGAAATTTTTCCAAGTGTCGGGAACACCATGACACATGATGTTCCCTCACACATTAAGATTTGATATGTTAGATATCCTTCAATTTTATATTTCAATAAATAAATAAAACTAAATCCTAATGTGTGAGGGAACACCATGTGTCATGATGTTCCCGGCACTTGGAAAAATTTCTCCAGTTGCACCAAGTTTCAGATTTAGGCGCCTCAAACTAGTGCGCCTCCTAGTCATTCTACACTTCTGACTTTATTACGCTTGGAGGACTTTCCGTAGTAGCATTGTCTTGTGATTCCCAAAAGAGGAGATGATGGAACAGAAAGGCAGAAAAAGAGCAAAGTGAGGCCCCTTCCGGCTCCACTAACCAGGTCCAATGGGATTTTGGAAGGACAAGGATTGTCTTTCCTCCCATTTTCGGTGCTCTTCCATGCCCTCATGTTTTGTATGGTCACAATAGAGCATTGAAAGTGAGAGGGTAGACAATCCTTGTCCTTCTGGAATCAAGACAGTTTTCAAATCACGAGTCCGAAAAATGGACAGAATAATTCAAACCACTCATTTCAAATTTTACAAGCCTCATTTGTCCACCCTGCTAAACCACCTCACAAAAACCAAAGGTCCTCATGTCTCTCCCCCTCTCTGGAATAGTTCGAATTACAGGGTCTGTCAGCTCCCGATTGCGAGATCTGGAGAGTTGAAACCCCAAGCAACTATTGACAAACAGAAATCTCCTACTATGGGATAATGAACCAACGAAACACATTTACATACTACAATACACAAAAATCTTCCATGAACATCAACTATTAATCAGTGTATTATAAGAGTTTAGTTGTTTATGACATTCACAATTAATCCTAAACCATAACGACGACAATATGTAATCGCATTTGGGGGAACAAAAGAGACGAACCAATCAAGAATATCTTCTCAACTGTCGGCCGCCCTAAAAACGGTGAGAAGAGCTAGGAAGAGGTTGATGATATCCAAATACAAGGAAACTGCAGCCCAAATGTACTCGTCGTAAGAGTATCGCTTGATCAAGTTGTCCGTGTCATACACAATATACCCACAAAATATGATCGACGCCAAGCAACCATATATCATCACTGATATCTTACCAAGCGGGAAGAAAACCTGCAATCAAGAACAAACAAGCCCAAGGCTTAAAAACGCGAAAACACAAAACATAGGCACAACAGGGAGTGTGTTCGTTCAATCAAATAAACACAGCAGGTACCTGAATCAGACCAAATACGATCAGAACCAGTAGAGCTCCGAACAAGAAGGGACCAAGAAAGTTGAAATCTTGGCCTCTCCTTGCAGCCCAAAATGTGTACAAGGTCAGACCAATAACGACCACTGCCGTCAGAATAACCGACTCCAAAATCACCTTCCCTGTTTCAATTCACCAAGTTACATAATTTCACAATGTCATCCAATTGGTTATCAAAGGAGACAACGAAAAGGGCTAGAGACCACTCGATAACTTACAAACCTCAAAAGTGACCAACAACATGATTAATTTGATGATTTTACGGATATAATTTGAGAAAATATTTTGGCTAAGTGACGGTGATGCTCACCGCCCATTGATTACCGTTTGATTTTCTATCAACTGCACAGATTTCGAAAATCAAACTTATCTAACGGTGATTAATAAGGTGATGGGCGTTGCCATCAATTTAGGATGGTGAGCAAAAATGCAGTCTAACTCCATCAAGCATTTTCCCTTTTTAGATTAAAAAACTCCATAAATCACAAGAACAAGAGGGTTAAGACGACTCCCTAATTACATCAAATTATCAAAATTAAATATTTACATCACAAAAATACCCAAAAAAAAAAATAATAGAGGAAAGTTCATCAGCACTCACCGCTAGTAAATGCACAAGTCAAACCGACGACAAATGCCAGTGAGATGGTAAAAATTCCCAGTAAAAGGTAATTAACCGGATGCTTCTGGTGGTAATAGTACAGCGGGCACAGCACTGCAAACCAAAAAACAAATAATAAAAAAACCCTAAATTTCACAACAAACTCACAGAAATCCCCCAAAACAATCAAAATTTCACAGAAATTTGAAGCGTACCGATGAAAGGCGTGATGATGAGAACGATGTAGAGCGCCAGGCCGGCGCCGGTGCTGACAAAGAAGTTAGCCACCGGCCGGACCGAAACGACGACGGCGCCTACAGCGATGGTGGCGACTAATTGGATGGCAACGATCGCGTAGATTTTGCGGATGAAGGACCACCGGAGCTCGGGGCTCTCGAGCATCATAGGGTAAAGCGGCCTCAGTCCGGCCTCCGGATCACTCTTCCGAAACGCCTGATTCCACATCTTCGTCTTCTCCGATTTTCTCAGATTAAGATCGTTATCGAGTGTTTGGCTGCCGGGATTCCTTGCGGGAAAGCAAAGTTCGGGGCGTGGAGGTTTAATAAGTAGAACACAACCCGCACCGTGCAGTTAGAGACTTTCGCGACGGGTCGCGCGTACACGTGTGAGGGATTGGCGGTTGGATTTGGAAGTGACACGTGGCGCTTTGGAGGTTCTGGATGTGTCTCGGGTGTGCCTTTGTGGCGAAGGAAAGTTGCTGTTTGGTGACGGGTGCTGTGGAGGTTATCGTTTTGCGAAGGAAAGTGGCTAGGTCAGCATATTCTTTGGCAATTCCCCAATTGTTTACTTTTTTTTCATTAAGTAGGTTGCTTTCCAGCTTAAATTCTTTTTAAAACTGTTTTTTTTTCCCTAGTAATTTGATGCTAAAAAAATGCTTGTTTTACCTTGTGAAAGTGTTTTCCCCCGACTTTTTTTCAATCCATGAACAGGAGCGTGCAGAAGAGAAAAAGAGCGAAAAATGTTCGTTTTATCTTGAGAAGTATTTTTCCACGACTTTTTGCACTTGATAAACACAAGGTTGTAGAAATAAAAAGAGTACATAAATTATTTTACATAATTGTTTGTCTAATGTGCGTAGTTCACAATACTTAAATGGAAGATAGTGGATGAAATTTTGCTTCGTTAAGTTCTTCTCTGAACAAGATATCCATTTTTTTGTTAGAAAAAATCTTTGTTAAATTCCCAAATTGAACGTCGTATAGATAATCATAAATGATAAACCTGTCGACGTCTTAGTGATACACTATCAATATTAAATAACACAAACAAGTGTCGTGCGTAGAGAATTTCTAAAGGGAAGTAATTTTCACGCTCCCCCTTTAGTTTATTACACACTCGTTTTATTTCTGCCAATCTGATCGATACCAATGACAAAATTAAACAGGAATGTGTAGAGAAGAAAAAATGATTGTGTTTATCATTTTTAATCAATAATTAGGATAGTAATAATTTTCACGATCAGTACAAAGCTTTTCTACAAAATCAAACGATAACAATGGACAAAATTAAATAGGAATGTGTAAGAAAAGAAAAAAGCTGTGTGTTTCTCATTTTTAATCAATGATTATGATAGTAATAATTTTCAACATCAATTGAAAGATTTTCAATGGCTCAATACATGCATAGTAAAACGGTTCGTCTTTTCCCTCACGGCACATGAGATGAGAAGACATACATTATGTCAAAGACATGAACGTTCTTATAGAAATTTGAGGAACCAATCTAGGATGTTCAAAATTTAGCATGGCCAGACTTGTTGTCATGAGAAGGCTAAAATGCTACTATTAGTCTTTTCGGCCCCCGAAAATGATGGATAACTATAACTTGTCACCAGTTGTTCTCATTTATAAAAAAATAAAAATAAAACTTTAGCATGTTCAAAATTTAACCGGAAAGAAGAAAGGAAGAAGAACTGGTCAAATGGAAGGGACGGCAGTTCATCATGTTATTTGCATCCTGTCAATTAGCTTCTTGCTTACTTGCATTGCTGCAGGGAAACCGAATGGCGTGAGCGTCGAATTCATACACATATACTCAGCAGCGTCGCCACTCTACCCTGGAAATATTTCTTTTGAAGAAGAAATTCACAGACTAATACACCGATCTAATCTCCGAGCTCAACATATTGATGCTACCATTGCACCATCACCAACAATGTATAACAAACTGCACACAACCCTCTCGATGATTTGATCCTTCATAAACTCGAATATTACCCTCCGGCCTTTTACCTTGTGGCAGTTGGCCTTGGCACTTTCAACACGAGTTTTCGAGCAAGATCATTCAAATCATACTACTTGTATGTTGACACTGGAAGCAAACTCATGTGGACACAGTGCGAGGATTATCACAAACACCAGTGCTTTCCTACTAAGCAACCCTTTCCCTAACAGCCAATCCGAATCTTATAAGCCTCTCCAATGCAATCGTCATTCCCCTTGCACTTCTGCGCCTGGGACACAGCGTCATGGGTGGCCAAGAGGTCCGCTCCATTCTCACAGGTACGATTTGATATCTGTTAGATACATATGTATATGTGTGTGTGTGCGCGCGTGTACATTTACAAGAAATTTCTAAAATACGACATCCTACGTGTTTTATAATACCTTTGATCCATGTATTCGCAATGACATGGATAGCGTATTTTACTTTTGCTTTCGTTGTTGCTTGCAGGTAAAACTTTCTATTTCTTGCCAAGCAGAGGGCGACCACAGCCTATAGAAAACTTGTGTTTGGTTGCTTATGACACCGAGAACATAAAATTCGGCAGGCAGGAAGACTTCAACATTGCCGGAATACTGGGTTTGGAAAACGCTCCCATTTCCTTTCCAATTATCCCATCTTACCGATGGAGCATTCTCATTCTGCTTACCACGCCAAAGAGACATTCAAACATATCAGAGATCTGGCGCAGACATACCCCAACCACCAGAGTACGCGTCACGACATTAGTTCTCCTTCCAGGGCATAAGCGTGCACGGAGAAAACTTCAATTTTAAGTGGGATCAACGTAATCTTTTAGTAGATTCTCAAGTTATGCCTATAATTAATGCTCACAAGTCACAACTTCTCCAAAGACCCCAATGCAAGCACCATATAAACCCCCAAGTCATTTTTAGAGTTCGAGATCCCTTTCATATGGTCATTCATTACTCATCAAGGCTTGTTTCACAAGGTATTAAGTCTTTTTGAAATTTTACAAGCGCGTTATATAACGTTACGTGACGATGTGCCAGTCACATCCTATTGTTGTTCTAATGTGTCAAGTACTAATAAAGTACACAGTGCTCTCACGCCATTCAATGAACGTCATGTCACTTGTTGGGAGACGTGACGAAACGTCTCCCAAAACACCTCTGAGCCAAAACGCCGCGTTCCGCGAAAGGAAAATAAATCGTTGGGGTCGTCGTCTTCCTTGCCCACATCGCGTCATTTCGCGAGATCGCCGCTGACGCGCGCGCTAAGCTTGCAGAGTGTCGCTTGCAGAGTGTGCCAAACACTCCCCAAATCACTTCCCCGAAACCCTAATTCTCTTCTCAAATCGCTCAAAAATCGCACTTCTCCTGCAATCGCCGGACTGCTACGCCGGATTATCCGTCGACTAGTAAGTTTTTCTTCGTTCGTTTTCTCTGTTTCTACTTTAAATCGTTGTTTGTTTAGACTTTGAGATTAATTAGTATATAATTAATCGCTGTTATTCTTAATTACTGTAGGTTTTGAGATATGTAGCTGTTCCTTAATTGGTTTTGTTGTTAGATTCGACCGTTGCGAATAATTGTGGTTGTAATGATTTACTATGAATTTTAGGTTTTTGAGTAATTATCGTTACGTTTTAGTTTGATTTGGAATTGGAATGGGGGTCGTTGAAGCGATGCAACATCCGGAATCTTCGAGGCGAATTGCTTCACTTAATGGTAGTCATTCTGAGGGGAGATTGGGACGATCCATGGAAAATGGAGAGTGCTCTTTCCGTGCTCCTAAGTTAAAGAGGCGTACAGTCTCTGCGGTTCGTGATTTTCCCCTGGGGTGCGGACGGTTTGGTCAGTTAAGGGAAAATTTGAGATGTCACGAGGGGGCTGCTTCTGGGGGAAATTTTGACAGTGTACCAACAGAAAATTTGGTTAGTAGGGGTGAAAATGGCGATGCACGTGGGGTTGACAAGCTCGGGCGCTCAATTGATCATGTGGATGAGACTGACTTGATGAATGGTAAGGATGTGGGTACTGTGGAGAGAATTGAATCAGTGGCAACCTTAGAGCATGAAATTTCTGATTTGCCAAATGATCTACATGGGTTAAACAATTCGAGACGGGTTGAAGAGGCAGCTTCTGTTGTTGCTGCTGAGCCTTTGATTAGTGGGGGTAACGACGATGATGAACAAAGGGTTGAAATGCGAATGGTACCTGCTGGTTCAATCAATGAGACTGCATTGACTAATGGTAAGGCTTTTGGTACCGTGGAGACTGTGGATTTTAATGCATTGCTGAATGAAATATCTGATTCGTTGAAGGACCCACTTCAGCTTGGTGTGGCTACACCAAATGAAGAGATGTCTTCTGTTCTGCCTGATTCACCACCCAATGGATCCATCTCCATTTCTAATGGAAATGGTCTGGAGAAGACTGCAGTTAAAAAATATCCTCCTCGAAGAATAGTATCAGCCGTTCGGGACTTCCCTCCTCTTTGTGGAAGAAATCCTGCCCTGGAGGCGAAGAATTTTGGTCAAGAGAGGTCTGCTATGGATGGCGAACCATCATCATTGAAAACAGCAAAGACTACTGTGAGACAAACAGGTAAGGATGTTCAAGATAGGGAGTTTCACAAGAGTGAACATGGAGGGGATATTTCTCTACTAATTGGGGACAAGGTTCAACCAAAATGCAAGGGACATGCTGTACAAGAATTGGAAAGGCACGATGATGTAAATTCTGAAATGAACGTGGTTTCAGAAGATGCTAAAAAAATTTTCCATGAACTTTCTCAAGGACACGATGTATTTCAAGGCACAGGGAGTGTTGAACATTCAGAGGAGGGAGTGGGGAAGGAGATGGTGGTATACCATGCAAAGGAAAGTCCAAGCGAGACAGGCTTAAGTAAACCTTATTATCATAATCAATTCCACGAAGAAGATTTTGAAAGATCAGAAATTATGTCGGAAAAAGCGGTTGTAAGGGGTTTGATGACTGCATCAAACTGTCCGTGGAGGATGGGAAAAGTGGGCGACCTACATAAACTAGAAGGTGGAAGTAGCGAAAGAAAACGAAAGAAGCTTGATGTGAAATGTCAGATAGAAGGATCTAAGGCTGTTTCCAGGAAAAAAGCTCACTCAGACATTGGAGGAAAGTCTCCAAAGAATATTCTTCCTATATCACAAATGAGTGCTTATGAAGGTACACGTCAGCTTGTTATCTGGGACAAGAAGGAGTATTCTCTTGAGCTTGACCAGAAAGAAGACTTTTATGTGAGTCCAAGATCAGGTTGTTCTGATGTATGTCCTCCTCCTTTTGGTACTAGTAGTTCAACTAGCAAAGTTCGTGATAATACCCGAAACACGGTGAGGGAGACATTGCGTTTGTTCCAAGCTCTCTGTAGGAAGCTTTTGCGGGAGGAAGAGGGCAAGTCAAAGGAAGGAGGAGTTCCTCGCAAAAGGGTTGATTATTCAGCTGCAAAGATCCTCAAGGATAAGGGAAAATATGTAAATACGGGCAAACAAATCCTGGGAACTGTGCCGGGAGTTGAAGTTGGCGATGAGTTTCATTACAGAGTGGAACTTACTATTGTTGGCCTTCATCGCCAGATTCAAGGTGGTATAGATTATGTAAAGCATGGTGGGAAGATCCTTGCAACCAGTATCGTTGCATCTGGTGGCTATGCGGATGATTTGGATAATTCAAGTTCCTTGATTTATACAGGCCAAGGAGGAAATGTGATGAATACTGATAAGGAACCTGAAGATCAGAAGCTTGAACGGGGAAACCTTGCTTTAAAGAATAGTATGGATGAAAAAAATCCTGTTAGAGTGATCCGTGGCTCTGAAGAAGGAAGAAGTAAGACATATGTATATGATGGACTATATTTGGTAGAGAAATGTTGGCAGGATATGGGGTCTCATGGTAAGCTTGTTTTCAAGTTTCAACTTGACAGAATCCGAGATCAACCAGAGCTTGCTTGGAAAGAAGTGAAGAAGTCCAAAAAATATAAAGTACGGGAAGGTCTATGCATTGATGATATTTCAGCAGGGAAAGAGTCCATTCCTATCTGTGCTGTGAATACCATAGATGATGAGAAACCTCCACCATTTGTATACATGACTAGCATGATATATCCAGATTGGTGCCGCCCAGTTCCTCCCAAGGGTTGTAGCTGTATTGTTGAATGCTCAGATTCTGAGAAATGTTCTTGTGCAGTTGAGAACGGAGGTGAGATCCCATATAACTTCAATGGTGCTATTGTTGAAGCAAAGTCCCTTGTGTATGAGTGTGGTCCTTCTTGTAAGTGTCCTCCTTCTTGTTACAATAGAGTTAGCCAGCGTGGTATCAAATTTCAGCTTGAAATCTTCAAAACTGAATCAAGGGGTTGGGGAGTGAGATCCCTAAATTCCATTCCTTCGGGAAGTTTTATATGTGAGTATATAGGAGAGCTCCTGGAAGAGAAGGAAGCTGAAGAAAGAACTGGGAATGATGAGTATCTGTTTGATATTGGGAATAACTACAGCGACAATTCTCTTTGGGATGGACTTTCAACCCTCATGCCCGATGCACAATCAAGTTCTCATGGAGTAGTGGGGGAAGGTGGATTCACCATTGACGCAGTAGAGTACGGCAATGTGGGAAGATTTATCAACCATAGTTGTTCTCCTAATCTTTATGCCCAAAATGTCCTCTATGATCATGATGACGCTAGAATTCCTCACATCATGTTCTTTGCTGCTGAGAACATTCCTCCTTTGCAAGAGTTGACTTATCATTACAATTATATGATAGACCAGGTTCGTGATTCTAATGGCAAGATAAAGAAGAAGAGTTGCTATTGTGGTTCTCCAGAGTGCACTGGCAGACTTTATTGAGGCAGACATCGGAGGAGAATTCTGGGCTACTCGAAAGAGGTGATTTCTAATTACTGGAGGTATCGTTAATGTCAAAGCTTTAGATGAAGTTTGAAATGATGACCATTTTTCTTTGGTAGTTGAGCGACGCTCGACTGTTTGGTTTCGGATGCTTGGTTGTGAAGAGGACGACTAAATGTACTAATTTACTTGTGTTTGTTGCCACAAGGCCTGTTGGCTATAGATCTAATGTTATACGAAGACAAAGGATCATTGTTCTTAGGGAGCAATATTTTTGCTTTTTTGTGTTTTACACATTGTGTTTCCTTTATAGATATGTTCGTGTTTTCAAATTTCAACCATTACATGTGTTTTCATATATGACCAAATAACTAGGGGACCTTCTACGCCCAACTTTTATCTCTAGACACTCAATAATGAAATTTTTATTTCTAATTATGCTCTTGTTCATTCCACACGGTTGTCCCTGTTGGATGTGAGATATGCACACAACTCTCCCCTGCGTGAGCGATGAACTCTTGTCAATTTGAAGGTGCCCTAGCAAAGCCTTGAGTCGGCTCTTAGACTCTCTTACAAAATTAGTTGTTTTCAGGTGTGCCACTGCTAGCTAAGACTAACAGATTGTTTAAGTTTAGATGTCTTATATGTCGCTTGCTTGTGCCACAAGTAAACTAGTCTTCTTATCAAATGATTTTCTTGTGGAGGGGTTAAGTCCATATTTAAGTTCTTTTCTATGCCTTGAAGACAAGGACTTTATATTTCTCTTGTATTGAATGCCAAAACAATGAACACAAACTGATCATTGATGATTCAAATCAATTTGCAATCCTTGTAAGAAAAGTAAAGACAGAAAGCAAAGCAAAGTAAAATAAAGTGAGAACTATAAGAAAAATGTATGCAAATACTCATGGAATGTTAGTTAAAAGGACAGTAAATAACATCAAGGGACCATAACTCGAAAGTAAATGATAAATACAAGTAATCATGCAAAGTTTAAATCTATTCGGGCAAGTTGAAATGCCTTCTAGGCAAGTTTTTACAGTTATTGGCAATGTTTTGAGAAAGGACTCTAATACAGGAAATAAGTACTACAAAGGAAAGTAGCAGAGTTATAAATATAAAGGAATGTTTGAACTACAAAGGGAAAATTAGCATCGAGGTTGCAGAGATCTTAGAAGTCCTTTTGTATGTTAAGTTGAGTGACATTTCTTCAATGCGTCTCCTGCCTTTTATAGAAACTGCTTATTTCTTCCAAAGTAAGTTCTCAGTTCAGGTCCAAGTGGTTGGTGTGACTTTGGCAAAGGATATAAGTTTCCCACTTGGATACTTGAGTTTTGATCCTCTTGTATCTATGACTTTGCCATTGAAAATCTTTTCTATAAAAACCAACTGCAAAATCCGTCCTTCAATGTGAACGTTGGTGATAATCTCATTTTTCAATTATTCAACCATTTCATTTTACCGAATTTAATGTTAGTTAGATTAGTGAACATTTATATGTTTTGATGCAACAACAGAATGTTATATGTAACAAGTAGTTTTGTTGGTTCGTTAATTGGTCATATTTTCACCCAAATATGCCACATCAAAAGTAATTAAATACCCAGCAAGCAAACTAGGAGGATAAAGAATTGGATCCTGACCAGGCCCAATGCTCATTTTCAGTCCAAACAGTCACGACTCACTCGTTCACTCCAAACCTTCAAAAAACCCAGCTCAATCGTCTTCCCGTTTATTGACGAATTGATACAAATTTGCGTTGATAAATTTTTTTTTTTAGGAACGAACGACCAAAACGTCGTTTGGAGAAATCCAGAAAGGTATGCTACAATTTTTTTTACAAGTTTTACATGTCTTTTTGCTCTGTTAAAAATTTTTGGGTTCGAGTATTGTTCAGCACACAAGCACCAAGCACATGCAGGAGATGACAGAAGAATAAGAAGCTCATATAAGAATAACATTAACATAACATGTACTCTTCAAATAATATCAATATTCAAGTACATTATCAGAAATAAACTCAAGATACCATATATAAAGATTATAAAGATACACAAGTATAATCCATCTGTACGGATGGACGCAACATATAACCAGCTGAGATATAGATAAATAAATTACGAGACAAGTCAATTAACCTCCCTATGTAAGATTCAGGGAAGGGTGGATTTGTGTTCAGGTGGGGAGAGTGAAGGGATGGGTGTGCCCTTGGGGAGGGTTGGGATGGAGGGCAGTGTAGGCTTTGGTAGCTCAGCTGGAAGATGGGGGAGAGTTGGCAATTCAGGCTTATGCAATGGCGGCAGCTCAGGCTTCGGCAAAGTCGGGAAATTGGGAAGTGGTGGCAATTCAGGCTTTGGAAGCTGAGGCACCTCAGGCAAGGTTGGAACATGGGGTACTTCAGCCAACTTGGAGCCTTCAGACTTCGGGACATTTTCGGCTTTAGGTAGTGGAGGCAACTCAGGCTTTGGAAGCTCATGAGGCAGCTCAGGCTTTGGAAACTTGGGCAATTCAGGTTTAGGCAATGGCGGTAGCTCAGGCTTTGGAAGCTCATGTGGCAACTCAGGCTTTGGCAGCGACGGGAAATTGGGAAGTGGTGGCAGCTCAGGCTTCGGAAGCTCTGGCACTTGAGGCAAGGAAGTCTCCAAAAGAAAGCGAGCCCCCGCAACCATTTTAGCAGAGCTCATAAGTGAGAAAGTAAAGAGCAGAAGCAGTGGTAAGACGGAGGTCGGGCGGAGGCCATGATCGACCACCATATTTGAAACTAGCTAGATTAAAAAGGAACGAAGTTATATAGGAGAAACGCAGTTTGCAGTTGTTGCATGCAATTGCAAAGGTACAAGTTGTGTTTTAGCATGAAAATCTAAGCCAGTATTTATAGAGATATATAAAGAGTTGGGTAGCCTTGAAAAACATGGAGCTCTCAAAGGTTAGGTCAATGGGCGTTGGTGTTGTTAGTTCAACTTCTGAACTGCGTATCTATGCTTCATTTCTTTGCTTTCCACAAGTATGTTGACAACTGTATAAGATTGTTTCCCATACAAGCATTTTGTATGTATAAAATATTGAGTGCAAATCTATTAATCTTGGGGAGAGGACATACGTTTTCTATTCCGGCTCTTTTGTGTTAGTTAATCTAACTAGTTGCACTCAAGACTTGTTTACCAATAAAAAGAAGAAGAAAGTTAAAAGACTTCAAAACTTCCGTACGGGAATAGTATAGCACATTCACTATTTTAGATTTAACAAGTATTTCAAGACTTGTTAACGAGAAAATGTTAGATAGTTGGAATGTTCGGGTAACGTAATAAAAAGAGTAAGTTTTCATAAAATTAATAAAAAATTAATGATAGTAACAATATTCAATTAAATTTAGACCTAGTTTGGTATTACATTTTTTTTTTCCCACCAAAAACTGCTTCATTTAAAATTAAGCAGTAAAAAAGTGTTTGGTAAAAATAAAATATACTGCTTATTTTAAAAGTAATGACCTCTAGATAGAAACTTTTAAAAGCAGCATGTCGGTTATTTTTAAAAACTGTTTTGATAAAAAGCAAAGTTGAACCTTTAGAATATTTTTAATTCCTGTAATAAGTCCATTAATTTTAAACAATGACATTATTTATTCTTTTAGACACTACTTTTCATACTGACAACACTTAAAAAAACAGTTTATCAAACGCTCAACTACTTTGTTTTGCAGTTGATTATTCTTAAAGTATAGCATAAGCAATTTATTAAAAAAGCACATCTATCCCAAACTTATAAATAGGTTAATGAGACTTTCAAGTACATTATAACATTTTGAGCTCCTTTCATGATGTCTTTTAAACCGCATCGATGCTCAAGTTCAACTTCTGCACCCTAACCTCGACAAAGCTTCCTTCTAGAAAGTTTCCGACAACTGATGTACGACCACTCCTTCTCGAACCCTATCACCACCATCCGCTTCACGATCTCGTGGAGGTCGTTGATGGTTCTAGAAGGAATAGTTTTAATCAGGATGTCATAGTCGTTGAGATATGGTGCTCCTCACCGTTGCCAATGACATCTTCTTCTTGATTGACCTAGGCAAAATTATTATAGAGAGGAATTTTAAGTTTCAAGTGGCAAATCAGAGGGTAAAGTGGAGCGAATTTTGAGTTTTAGAAAGTAAAGTGGCAATTTTTTATTTACATAGAGCAAAGTGAGATTAGAATCGAATTCCAAGGGACATAGCTAAAAGTAAGCCTACTATAATCACGTCATTCTTTGTTATTAACTTGAGCATTATCATATTTATGTAATTGACCTTAGAGTGTAATTTTGAACCATCATGATATATCTTAAATGACACTGAGACCTTAATTTTGGTACGGTACGATAGATACTCCCTTTCTATATATAATATTGAGTTCTCGCAAGTTGCAATATTTATTTTGTAGGTTGCAACACCCTTCTGCCAAATGTTTTACATGATCCTTGAAAAAAAAGTCTTACAAGAACATGGTGTAGGACCAAATAGCGGTCGATTAAATTGGCTAAACTTAGCGAAAAGAGAACAGTAGAAAAGTTTTGGGTAATTTTATCTTTACTTGTCCCACATGAATTAGGTTTCCTTTTCTCTAGTTAATTACAATTTTCTTTTATGTTTCCTTTATTCATTAGATTTCCATGAACTACTAGAATTAGGGTTTGATGTCTATAGAAAGACTTATCTTGGAGTTAGTAATTCAAATTACTCACGTTATTATCAATTCAACTTTGGAGATTTTCTTTATTTTTTGGTGAACTCTGGAACATTGATGAACTTCAGTTTATGTTGTTGGATTTGACGCTTGTCAATCCTTCTATTATTTTTTTTTTCTGCTGCGTCAGAACATTAAGAAGTTTACCATGTTTTGAAAAGGACACAAAAATAGGTCTATGATGATCTTTTGTACAAATTCGCAACACTAATCGTGTTGGCTCACATTTTTTCCGAATAAAGTGGTTTAAATTTGTGTTTGGTGAGAATCAAATTTAAGACCTCTCACTTACAAATAAATAGGAATATTACTAGATGATAATACAAATTGTTGGCTCACATTTTCAATGTTAAGTTTTTCGCAAAAAAAAATTGTGAGCATTAAGGAAAATGTTATAATAAATTAGAAGCGGCTTTACTATTCAGTCACATAGGTACCTTTATGGAATCTATAAGCTGAAAATAATAAAATAATAAAATTACCGTAATTTACTACCGGTTGTTCTTGTTTTTTGAAAGATTAAAAAAATTTCATTCAAGTCTTTCATACACTTGAAGAAGCATATAATGCAACAAAAATTACAAAAAGAAAAGTTTTATGATGGCTAAAAAAGTAAATAAAAACCGTGAGCATTAGCTAACCTTTTTTTTTTTTTTTTTAAATTGTGACCGTTGAATTTTCACGAAATCTTTTCCATGGTCTTTAAGAAAATTGCTACGAGTAATTTGAAGTGGTCTTACCGCTTATTGAGTCACATAAGTATTTATTATTTATTATTTACGAGTCTTACCATTCCTTAGCATGCATTTCCCATTACAGAAAACCTATATGAAAGGGGATGAGTAGTTTTATAGCGCCTGCTGAAATAGTGTGTTCTATGAGGATGTCATGTTCGTCACCATTATGAAGGGTTGAATCTTGGATTCAATTCGTTTTACTTGTAAAAAATAGAAACAAAAGGACAGGCCCCTTTCAAAATAGTGAGTTCATTTTGTAGTGCTTCTGTTTTGTGATGCTTTGGAGAATATATATGTATCAATTAAGTTGTAATTAACAACAAGATTTTTGTTTTGAAATAAATATAAGGCTAAGTTTTCTGAATCTAGATTTTACCAGATGATATTGAAGAATAACAAACTCAATTAGGAATAACATTAAAATAATACTCATCAAATGATATGAGCAAGTACATGATCAGAAAGAAACTCAAGAGAACTTAATGATTACAAAGATACATAAGTAGTATAATCCATCTGTAAGGATGGATGTCATAAAACCAGCTGAGATATATAGATGAGTAGTGAGGAAAATAAATTAATCAACCCCCATATACATATGATTCAGGGAAGGGTTGTTTTGTGAGGTGGGGTGAGTGAAGGGATGGAGGGTAATGTGGGCTTTGGTAGCTCAGTTGGAAGATGGGGAAGAGTTGGTATTTCAGGCAACTTTGGCAATTCAGGCTTAGGCAATGGTGGCAGCTCAGGCTTTGGAAACGTTGGGAACTCGGGAAGTGGTGGCAATTCAGGCTTGGGAAGTTGAGGCACCGCAGGCAAGGTTGGAACATGGGGCACTTCAGCCAATTTCAGGCCCTCTGGCTTTGGTGCATTTTCGGCTTTAGAGAGTGGTGGCAACTCAGGCTTCGGAAACTTTGGCAATTCGGGTTTAGGCAATGGCGGCAACTCAGGCTTTGGAAGCTCATGCGGCAGCTCAGGCTTTGAAAACTTTGGCAATTCAGGTTTCGGCAACTGTGGCAGCTCAGGCTTTGGAAGCTCATGTGGCAACTCAGGCTTTGGAAACTTTGGCAATTCGGGTTTAGGCAACGGCGGCAGCTCAGGCTTTGGCAACGTTGGGAAATTGGGAAGTGGTGGCAGCTCAGGCTTCGGAAGCTCGGGCACATGAGGCAAGGAAGTCTCCAGAAGGCAGCGAGCCCCCGCAACTATTGTTTTGGAGCTCATAAATGAGAAGGTAAAGACCAGAACTAGTGGTAATACGAAGGCCGGGCGGAAGCCATGATCGACCACCATATTTGGAGCTAGCTAAATTAATGGTAACGAATGTATAGGACGAATGAAGTTTGCAGTTGTTGCATGCAAAGGTAAAAGCTGTGTTTTTTCATGAAAATTTAAACCATTATTTATAGAGAAATATAAAGGTTAGGTCAAACGGTATTGGTGTTGTTAGCTCAACTTCTGAACAGCATATCTATACTTCATTTCATTGCCTTCCACAGGTTTGTTGACAACCTTACACGATTGTTTCCCATATGAGCTTTATATATATATATGCAAAATACTGAGTTTAAATCTATAATTCTTGCCAAGATGAGCTACCAGATGGACGATTAATGATAATAGTTCCCTGTTTTACAAGGAACTGTTGAGAGTTTAATGGAACTTTTGTAAAAGAACCAAAAACAGTACTATGTTTTCCCATAACTCATTCATTGGGAAAGTTAGCTTAAACAATACAACAAAATCTTGACTTCAGATTTAAATTTGAGAAATACGGACAAATAAAACCGTGACTTAATTACATGTATACGGCTCATTGTTTGTTCATTAAATTAACATGCACAATCTTCATTGATGAATTTTTTTCCGCCAATATCTTCGATGATCCTCCATCAGTGAAAGCTACGGTGCATTTAGTACTTGCAAAGTAGATGCTGTAAACAGTGTCATACTTCTCACCTTTCCTCTCTCTGAGTAGAAATATATTGTATAAAAAGATAAAAAAAGATATTTTGATTTAGGCTCAATCAACATAGCTACTTTTTGGTTTAACCCACCATTTATGTTGTTTCGATTTTAACCATAATTTTGCATTTATTCCTGATTTATATGACTATTTTGCCGTTGATGGTAAACATAGAATTATGGGTGAATGGTCGATATAGTCCCTGAGCTATCATTTAGTGAAAATTAGATTCTTGAATTATTTTTTGGGTAAAATAAGTCCCTAAATTCATTAAAAATTACTAATTTCATCCCTACTAATATATTCTAAGCCATTTAATTTATCTAATTTTTCGTCATCTTAAGGCACTTGCTACAATTTAGAGTGTAATATCGTCATTTTCTCGCCTCTAAGCCCTTACCATTTCATATAGGTTGCGAATCTAATGTCTAATTTACCCTACAAAGTAAACTTCATACACTATATCTTTATGGAAAATTACCAAGCTACTCTCCAATGTGTATCATATTCAAGTAACATGACTTAAATTGACGGAAAATTGAATATAGTAGCTTAAAATCTAATATTAGGGATGTAATTGGTAAATTTTTATGATTCAAAAACTGATTTTTCTGAAAAAATAGTTTAGGGACCTAATTTTCACTCAGGTAATAATTCAAGAACTAAATTGACAATTCACCCTAGAATTATTATTATGTTTTTGACAAAACCCTCCTACGGTACCTATACATTTGGTATCAAAATTCCACAAACAGTACCTATACAATCGGTATCAAAACCCAAAACCCACCCCGATAACTATACATTCAGCATCAAAACCCACCTCGGCACCTATACATTTGGTATGAAAACCCACAATACTTAAAAAATGGGTATCAAACCTAGTAATACTTAAAAAATGGGTATCAGACCTAGTACCTATAAAATCGGTATCAAACTCGCTACGAGACTTTCTAAAGATACACTACATTGAATAATCAACATGTACCTTAAGGTATTCTACCTCAAGGATAGAATTAGGTTCGATTGCGATAATTCACCTCTCATACAAATTCAGGTAGAATCAATAAAAGTCAGCCTATATTGAATAAAGACATTTTTTTTTTTTTAAGTTCTAAAAGGTCTAAAAAACTCTTGGCATTCAATTATGACTTTTTGCAATTCTACAGATTAAAATTTAGATGTATTCAAAAGTTCATTGATTTTAAAGGGTTTTAAAAAGTCATGTACTTTCATAGACTTTGAGGCTTTTTATGGTATGTTTATTGTCAATTTGTCATAGCAAATCCAACCTCTTTTCCAAAGATTTTGATGGATTTCACTATAATGATATACTTCCCCACCCACATAATGCAAGGATGATCACTATTTCTACTTTCACCATTCCATGTGGTAACCACCTCTTAACCATGACCACCTCTGCTACCCTATTGCCGACAATTGCCAACATCGTCACCACCGTCATCACCACTAATGCAGCTATCGCAACCATTATATCATTTCTTCTACCATCACCTTGTCATACTCATCACGTACCGATTCATTTTCACCACCATCAATTCATATCTTCCACCAAAAATACAAGGAGCCGAGTTGTAGTTTCAAGAATTCTTCCATGCCATCAAATTCAACCATGTCTATGATCGATCATGAACATTTTTTTATTTTTTTAATTTTTTTTTGCTAGGGCTAAGATGTAGCCTAGTTATGACCGACTAAGGATAGACATGGTTGAATAATGGCATAGAAGAATTATTGAAACTCCTACTCGGCTCCAAAGCAATGCAACGTTCGACTCCTTGTATTTTTGGTGGAAAATATGAATTGGTGGTGGTGAGAAAGAATTCCCATACCCTCTCTCTATATATGTCACAAACCTTTAGAATTAGGGTAGGAACTAGCAAATCCAAATTGGATTTGGATTCGAGTCTTTGTTGGCAAGCAAAATCAAAGCATTTTTCCTTTTCCTCTTTGAACACGGCACCACTCCTAATCCTATTTGGATTTTGTTCCTTGATCAGCCAAATTTACTTGCATAGGTTCAACGGCACATAATAGCAACCCAACTCGTAATTCTTCAGGTATTCTCGTATTTTTACTTAAATCTACATATTGTTCTCAATCCATATTTTCTATAAAATTCTCACAAAACACATTACATCCAACAATCTAGCAACAAAACATGACTAAATAATAGGTAAAAGAGGTACGAGTATGCATATAATATCAACCTAACAAGTGCATTTAAAAATTTAAACTTAATTTATTGCATCCTTTGTACAATTTAAAAGTAGAAAGGAAAATGAAAAAGAAAATATCAGCACCGGCCGGGTACATGGCCTAGGGGAAAAAATTCTGAAATTAGCCCTCAGCCACTCACACAAGGTGACAGGAGTACTGGTAATGTAATTTTAGGGTTAGCCCCACTTGATTTGGACCTCACAAATTATTACTATGATACAAAAGCCTAGTAGTCCCCATTCTTGTTTATTACGACCTCTCCGAGTAGACCTACGACATAACAACAGCTTTGCATTTTCCATGTGTTACTCAAGGCATTTCCTTTTCAATTGCCTTGTTCTCATTAGGAAAGGTGTGACAAAATCGCCTCCCTCCTTATTTCATCACATGTAATTTGTTTGTCAAGTTTTTCAGCCAAGTTCAAACTGATCTTCCCATTTTTGCTGCCAACAGTTGGTTCACTATAAGAAAGAGCTAGTAGGCTCACATTACGTAGTACTCACAGACAATGAGCCCCATGGCACTTGTGGAAAAATTTAAGTCAGCTGCACGGACTGCATCTGTTTTTTATCAAGGAAATTGCACCTTCAAATGCATCACAGAGGAGACGCCACTGTCTTCCTGCTTTGATTCTTCAGCACCTCCAAGGCCCTTGTTCATCGTTACACCAACGGTTGCCGGCACCTACCCTGTAATCTTGCTTCATCACGGCTTCTACCTCAGCAACTATTTCTACAAAGAGTTACTCCAGCACAAAGCTTCTCATGGATTCGTAGCTGTAGCACCTCAGGTACTATTGTCTTACAATATTCTATATTAAGGCCATATAGTGTAATTTTTTTTCCTACTTTAACAATTATCGTCCTTGATATTTGAGCTCTAATCTACTACAACAAAAGGATCATGAGTGTTTGAAAATGCTTTTATGCCTATAAGAACTTTTGTTTCCTAGTGTGCTTTAATTACCTATACCCTAAACCTTAAACCCTAAACCCTGAAAGGATAATATGCGAGGTAGACAAAATTTGTTCACCACATTTTGTAAGCTAAATAATATGAAAGTTGATGATTGAATATTACTTAAGTGTTGATTAACATGTTTATTTCTTATTGGCGATAAATTATTTAATTTGCAAATTCAGTTTGCAAATTAAGTTTCCCTAGTATTACCCTGTCTAAAAATATTTTTCACCATTTTAAATGAACTTCCAAACAAACTTTTAGTTTTAAGGAAAATTTATTAAATGATAAAAAATTAAATCCAAATTGCTAAACAGATAAAAAAAAAAATCAAATAATAGCGATACAGTATTGACTACATAGCAATCATGTATTAAACACCTATCCATCAAATATCGACCATATTTAAAAAATGATCATTTCATGATTTGAAAAAATAAATTAGGATTATTTTGGCCAATTTTCATAGTTTTAATACATTGTCTGACAACAAAATTAATTTGTGAGTTGGGTTTTGTCATTTTGATTAGTTATGTGGGTATGTATGTACCTCCAAGTGGACCTGAGGAAATCGAGTTAGGGGCAAAAGTCATAAACTGGTTACCAAAAGGCCTCCAATCCCTGCTGCCAGAAAATGTTATAGCAGACTTCACCAAAGTTGCTCTATCAGGCCACAGCAGAGGTGGGAAAACAGAATTTGCAACAGCACTTGGGCATGCCAAATCTTCACTCTCCCTCAAAATATCAGTCCTCATAGGCATTGACCCTGTGGCGGGTGCTGACCAACACTGCAGAACATATCCCCATATTCTCACCTATTCCCCTCAGTCATTCAACCTCTCGATTCCGGTCGCAGTGATCGGGACCAGACTGGGACCGGAACCGAAGAATGCTTGCATGGCACAACCATGTGCCCTAGATGGCGTGAACCACAAGGAGTTCTTCTATGAATGCAAAGCCCCATGTGCACTTTTTGTTGTCAAGGACTATGGGCACATGGACATGTTGGACGACGATCCACGGGGCGTGGTTGGGGCATTGTCGGGGTGCATGTGTGAAAATGGGAAGGGACCGAGGGAGCTAATGAGGAAGGCTGTGGGTGGGATTGTTGTGGCGTTTTTGAAGGCTTATTGGAATGGTGATGATAGGGATTTGGTTGCCATTGTTGGTGATCCTTATATTTCTCCTGCAAAGCTTGATGCTGTGCAGTTCATTAGGGCATAAACTCAAGCTCAAGCTCAACGTCTTAGCAGTATGATTATGGTTTCCGGAGTTTTATCAAATTGGTGTGCTCATGCTTACGAAGCTCTTTTATTTTTTTTGTTTCGAGCTAATAATGTATTAGTATTTTGGAGGGATTTTATACTAATAATGTTTTTGGATTATCTGTGATGTGTGTGGAGTGGAATAAGTTCTTACAATTTGACAGAAATTCAAATAAGTTGATAAGCTGCCAAAGGCTTCAAAAATTCCAATCAAAATTGGTCCCAAATGCAGTAATTAATTAGAAGGGCCAAAAGATCTAGCTAGCGACTTGGAGCTTCGGAAAAAAACAATGTCCCAAGACTCATTGCTTGTTTTGAGAAATTTTTCATTGTGACGGGAACATGGGTGGTACACCATGTGTTTTTATGTAACTGATGGAAAATTTTATTTTTTAAGTTATTAACTTTTTAACCCACATATCTCACAATTTGTATAGTAACATGTGATGTACCACCTCGTGTGCCAATCACACTAAAAAATCTCTGGTTTATTTTAGAACAAACAAAATAGGAAAACCCATGTGGCAAGTCACCGTAACAACTAAACCAGCCAAGTATTTTCCGGGTTTGTCTATGACATGGTCAATTGAGTATACGCGCTTTGCTAACTACACATAAAGCCCGGGAAGGGGTAAACTAAACTACGTACCAAAGCTACCCAGAACGTTTTACTTGAAAGTAAATCTGTGGCAGCATCAAATACTTGTAGTGCAAGAAAAGTCATTCCAAATCAAGCTTAGTGGGTGATATCTTGCGTGTCCATTTGAAATGATCATTAGTGGACTCTAAACCCCCTAAATGAGAAGGGTAGAGAATACAGAACATGCATGAAAGTCGTCAAAGCAAAGTGTAAACAAGTGTAAAGAGTACGTAATAGAGAGAATGACAAAAAGAAAAAGGATTATAAAGAGAGCACTTTTTATTTTTTTTAAGTTTTACTATTATAACGGGTAGGGAGGAGAGTTAAAAACTGTTGTAATAATTTAGGGGAGAGGGGGAGTTTCGAACTCGGCATGCATGGTAGAAACCCAACACCCTATCTACTAAGATATTGATCACATGCAATTATAGAGAATGTTTGTGTATGCATGTCAAATTAATTAAGTGTAAATGATAGTTGACATGGGCATAGCAACATTATTTAGGGTCAATGTACTCATTTTATGCACTTGAGTCATTTATTTAATTATGATTAAATTAAAGTAGAATATCATCATTTAAAAAAAAAAAAAACAGTGTAAAGGGTGGAGATACTATTGGTCAATAATATCGTCCTTTCATAAAAACAAGTGTAAAGGGAAGAGATAATTAATACTGGTCAAAATAAAAGGGATACAGGAAAAAGAAAATGCCATATATATCCTCTACTTCTCGCCCTCATGGAATCTTATATATGAAAAGAACTAGTAAATCGAAAGAAGCCATTTCTCATTTTCTTTTCTGTTTAATTAAGTGGCAGTTCTACCATGATGATCATGAATATGGACATGGAGGTCATGCAGACATATTTGTTCAAAATCACCCTAACAAGCCAATGGAAAGAAGTTGTTAGAACCTATAGGCTTGACCCTCGAGCACACACGGCGAAGATCACGGAGTCAGGTGACACAGCATTACATGTAGCAGTGTCCGATGGCCAAGAAGAGCACATTGAAGAGCTAGTAAAACTGGTTTCCACAAACGAGCTGCTTCAAGTTCGAAACGAGCGAGGGAATACCCCTCTCCACATTGCAGCATCGATGGGGAATGTGAGAATGTCTGAGTGCATTGCCAGACACCATCCCATGTTGGTTGGTGCTCTCAACAAAGAAAATGAGACCCCTCTCTTCTTGGCTGCTCTCTACGGTAAAAAATCTGCCTTCTTATGTCTACACTACATCTGCAGCCTTCATGATAATCAGCAACGCTACAAGTACTGCAGGAGGAAGGACGGTAATACTATCTTGCATTGTGCAATTGCTAGGGACTACTTTGGTAATTAACCTCATCACTTAATTAATTTGATTAATTTATTGCATACTTCCATGTATCAACTAACTAATATTTGTTTATCCTAAATGTATTTTGAAATTGACAAATTGTGAATCTGAATCTCCTATCCAATAAATACACAATATTTACAAGCTTACATCTTTTGTTGACAGACGGTTTGGCAAGAGAACGTTTCTCTATATTAAGAATATGATTGACAATACCAACTTTGTTGTTGTGATTGACAGATTTGGCCTTTCAGATAATCGATCTGTATGAAGATCTAGTTTTTTACGTCAATGAAGAAGGACACTCCCCTCTTCATCTTCTTGCCAGTAAGTCTTATGCATTTGCAAGTGGTAGTCGGCTTGGACCATGGGACAAAATCATTTACAATTGTAAGTGTTATATACCAAGACAAAAAGCTAGAATCACATAAGTTTTGTGCTAAAGTACTCATCAAGACGAAAAGCTAGAATCACATAAGTTTTGTGTTAAAGTACTCATTCTTCTCAATTTATCTGTATGGCAGCTGTATATGTTGGTAAGCTCAAAAGGGAGGAACGACCGGATCATTTTAACGACGAGCTAACAAAGACATTGAAAGATGGAAGGGATCCCAAATATCCAGAAAACTATCAAACTTGCATCACCTTCTTTCGGTTGGTGTGGAGTATGGTTCAAGTATTTGGTATGTGAATTTATATTAGATGAACTAATTTTAATGTCAAACTTTCAATCTATAGAGTTTACTATAAGCATAATTGTATATTTTGCATACAGTTACCAATAGGAAAGAAGATGATCAGGGGGAAAGCCGAAACAATTCAGCAGATACAGAGAACCCAGTAGTAGTTCGACCTACGGTTGCTCTGAACAGAAGAAATCCAGGTATAAGCTCTGAGTTGTACTATATATATTACGTTCACTGATAACAAGAAAATAATTATTCTGGTTCAAAATAATAAATAGGATCGCAATCAAATATTGGAGCACAGCAACATCAATCAATTCCAAGCCATTACAGCACCTGCTTTGAGTTCGTAAAACTTTTCTCAAAGGCAACATTGCTGTTTGTTTTTGGATGGGGTATGGACCTGTTCATGTATTGAAAAGAAATTCCCAATCTCTTGGTACTTTAATCTCATGCATGCATCCATAAACATATACAAGAAACGTTTCCCTTGTTACTGCAGGGTCTAAGGGTATAAAGAGGATAAGGGAAAAGAAACAAAAGCACAAATGGTCGGTTCAAATCATGAACGAACTACTAAAACGTGCTTCCTTGTATGCGTATGAAGACAACGGTATGAATCCACAGACAGCACCATCCCACAAAAACAAAAAATATGATGAAACAAGGCCTTATGAAGTTGATCATGGCGATGAAGTTGTCACCCTCGGAGTCGGAAGCAATACTAAACAGCCTGTTGTGAATCCTCCGCGACAAGATGAAAGTAAGGCAAAGAATGATAAAAAGAAAATTACCGAAGGTAACCGCTTTGGTGCTCTAGCTTCTATGCATGAATTATATATATATCAAAGGAAGAAAAAAACCAGGGTTTCAATTATGAAGAAATAGTTTTGTTTTAGCTAGCGAAGATATATAATTTAAGTAGATTCAATACGACACTAGCTAGCTTAATTTGGCTAGCCACTAGCTAGCTTAATTTAGCTAGCCAATCTCTAAAGTGCAAGATAAAATGTACCTTGGGATAATTATTGGCAGAAATGAGAGAGAAGATAACCCTTCGAATGGGAAAGAGGGAAACACCCTTCTTGATTGCTGCAAGAAATGGTGTGACTGAAATGGTGGAGAAGATACTTGAACTTTTTCCCGTGGCCATCCGTGACATTAACTCGGAGAGAAAGAATGTAGTGCAGGTGGCTGTGGAGAGCAGGCAACTCCATGTGTACCGGCTCTTTCTAAGGAAAAATATCTCGATGAGAGATAACGTTTTCAGCAAAGTGGATGATAAAGGGAATAGTGTGTTACATCTCGCAGCAATGTTGGGAGACCATCAGCCTTGGCTAAATCATGGGCCTGCGTTCCAAATGCAATGGGAAATCAAATGGTATCAGGTGAGACTTTAAACTCATGCAACTACAAGAAAAAGGGGAAATCAAATGTAGGCATAAGGGATATATACACATTTTAGTTGAATGTTAGAATCACTCCCTGTGAATGGAAACTATTGAACATATATAATATGTTGGACAATTGTCCAATTTTAAAACTCAACCTCGTTATTGTTAGTGTGAAGTATTTAGCTCAGTTATGCAAAACAACAATAAGAAGAGGATTTAGGAATGCGAATGTTCTTCTTCTCTTCTGCAGAAGTTGCAGAGAGGAATATATTTTTCCTTAATGAAAATTGAGCACACACATATGCATTACATGACAGTTTTCCTTAGCTGGATCCATACACAACATATTTGATCTCAGCCACACATCTAGCTAATTTAGGATCACTACACATGGCTAATTTAGCCTTACACATTTGAGCCTTACACTTGTCATTTTTAAGACTAAGTGCATACACAATTAACATTAAAGGACTTCTTATTTACTCATCAGCTCATTACTCACAATGCTACAGTTATTGTTAAGTTTACCAAATTTTAAAACTAATCACTAGTCCATTTTAAAGGATTAGTCATGTCACGCCTCAGCCAACAAACATGGCCTAGCTAGTAATCCTAGGTTGGCCTTAGAGGGATAACTAATAAACATTTCTATTCTCAAACCTGATTCTCATATGTGCAGATCGTAAAGACCTCCATGCCACCACACTTCTTTGTGCGCTTCAATAACGACAACAAGACTCCGAAGGACATCTTCAAAGAAACCCACAAAGGGCTCGTGAAAGACGGAAGGGAATGGCTCACCAAGGCCTCTGAGTCCTGCTCCGTAATGGGTGCCCTCATCGCCACTGTCGCCTTTGCAACTGCAACAACTGTTCCTGGTGGCATCAAGGAGGTTACAGGAAGACCAACCCTCGAAAACTTACCAGTTTTTGACATCTTCGCCATCTCATCGCTCTTTGCCCTATGCTCCTCGGTCACGTCCATGGTCATATTCCTGTCCATCCTCATGTCCCGGTACCAAGACAAGGACTTCAGGAAAGAGCTGCCGAGTAAGCTTTTGCTTGGATTGACATTGCTTTTCGTATCAATGGTTTCCATGTTGATTTCATTTTGTGCAGGACATTTCTTTATGCTTAAAGATAAGCTCAAACATGCTGCATTTCCGGTTTATGCAATAACGTGCATGCCTTTAGCAATTTTTGCTGTAGGCCACTTCCCATTGTATTTTAACATGATATTGGCTAACTTTAAAAAGGTTCCATTCGACAGCGGAGTCACAAGGGTAGCTCCTCTTTGAGTTGAGGCTTCATTTACATGTAATAGTAAATTTTTCTCGAGTGACATTTCTAGTTGTTGATATATATCCTACTTTGAGTTAATACAAACTTCAATGAGTAAATTGTAACAAAGCACTCTTATGTTGTTTATTTTTGCTTCTGAACTTCTAGGCTGCTCTCCAGACCACGCTAAAAGATGCCTTCTTATGCGTACACTATATCCTGGTGATCGTCAGCCACACTACTTTTCACACACACACACACAACACACACACACACACACATATATATATATATAAAAGAAAAAAAAAAGAAGCGGGATAAATTATTTTCATCTTTCAAGTCTGTAAATCAAGTAAGGCTACCTCCAACTGAAGACTGGTCAGATGACTCGTTTTAACCTTTTGATCCTCCAAGATATTAATATTTTAATAAACAGTACATTGTCATATTTGCCTTCATCTCCAACCGAGGGTCATATGGCTCGTTTTAGCCCTGTCACAAAAAACCGTCACCAACCGAGGGCCAAAGGGCCAAACATAATTTATTATTTAAATTTAAAAATTACAACAACTTAAATTTAAAAACAATAACAACTTGAATTTAAAAACTACAACTTATATTTAAAAACTACAACTTAAATTTTAAAAACTACAACTTAAACTTAAAAACTACAAATTAAATTTAAAAACAACATTAACTTAAATTTAAAAACCACAAAAACTTAAATTTAATATCCATAATCAACGTTGAAGGAAAGATTTTTGAAAGAGGTAAGAAAATATGAGAATTGAAATGGTGTAGGAATGGTGAAAAATTTGTGAGGAATGGTGAATGAATGGTTTAGGTGTTTATAGGAAAAAAATTAGAATTTTTAAGAATAAAAAATAAATAAATTTGAATCCAACGGTAACTGGCGTTAGCTAGCCGTTAGATTCAAAAATTTGTTTAAACATTCATGTCGGATATAACCGACAGGATCAATAATAATATTGTCGGTTATGTGGGGCTGGATTGGGCTAGCCTTTTGGCCTTTTCAGATTTTGTGGGGCCCATGAGCCCTCTGGTCTAGCCCTCAGTTGGAGACGGTTTTCAGGCTATTTTCAGCTCTCTGACTCTTTGGACCCTTCAGTTGAAGATGGCCTAATTCTCTGGCATGATCATCTTAAACCAGCAATCTTACCCACTTGAAATGATCATCGTAGAGGCCCTGCCGAGAAACCTTTGGGCAGGGTTGACGTCACTGTTTGTGTCTCCATGTTGATTTGTTTTTGCGCGGGACATCTTTTCATGATTAAAGATAAGCTCAAATACGTTGCGTTATCCATTTACGTAATCACTTGCTTGCCGGTAACGTTATTTGCCACGGCGCAATTTTCACTATACGTTGATTTGATGTGGGCTACTTTTAAGAAAGTACCACATTGATCTGATGTAGGCTACTTTTAAGAACGTACCACAGAGGAGGAGTTTTTATCAATAATAGCCAAAATTTAACACTCAATTTCATAAATGTCATTTTTTTAATAAAATTATTCAAAAATAACAAAAAATCCACTTAAATAAACTTAAATACCCTCATAATTAAAACCAAATAAACGTAAAGTAAAAAAGTCTGGGTTAGCCAAGAACCAACAACCATAAGCAATAAGATCTAGACAGTCCTCATCCACATCATCGTTCCCAACTTCCTTGTTGTAACCATCAAAAACAAAAATTGCTCCCAACAATGAAGGTACCATTAAAAGCCTTTCTCATGGGTACAAGATTATGGGAAGGGGGGGGGGGGGGGGGGGAGGGGGGGGGGGGAGGGGGCGGGGGGAAATCACTCTTTTTCTCCTACTGTCTTCATCATTGGCTCAACCATATGGCAGTATGGGATAGTTTCTCTTTTTCTCCTATGTGAGTTTTCTGATATATTTGAGAGTTTTTATAAAGAATGACATTTATGAATTTGAGTGTTAAATTTTGGTGATTAATGATAAATACTCACTTACAAGATAGTTCCTCTTTAATTTGAAGTTGAAGAGCTCCTATTTCCATGGAAAGGTGTTAAATTTTGGTGATTAATGATAAATACTCACTTACAAGATAGTTCCTCTTTAATTTGAAGTTGAAGAGCTCCTATTTCCATGGAAAGGTAAACTCGAGTTACAAGGTACCTCGATCACGTCATTTGTAAAAACATGTATTTTTTTTATTTCAATTTGCATGTTTTGCTTTAGTTAGTTGGGATTTAGTCTTCAAATCCTTGTTTTACATTCATCATTCATCATGAATGTATTATTGAATTTACATATCAGTTACATAATTTTTTTTAAAACAAAAATTAGTAAATGATTTAGAATTTTAATACTCACATCCTTATTAAACTCCTAATTAATTTTAAATGCAAAACATTTCCCAAAAAAAAAAAAAAGATTAGAATAAGTTTTACCCATTAATTTTTTATGAAAAGATTTTCAAATTTTTAATCTTAAATGTACCCTTTCTTAAATATACCAATTTGCTATATGTAAAATGTACCATTTTTCAATATAAATGTACCCATTTTTTTTTGGGTAAAGTATAAAAAACTACCTCAACTATTGGCCTCACAACACTTTCATACCTCATCTTTTAAAATTGACAATGTCATACCTCATCTTATGAATGTGTGCCAATGTTATACCTTCCGTTAGCCTGCTGTTAATTTGTCAGTTAAATGCTGACGTGGCTTGATCCAGACCCCACTTTTCTTTATTATTTTAATATTTTAAAAATATTAAATGTTTTTTTTTAGTTTTTAATAATTTTTTAATAGAAAATGAATCCCGAATCAAGCAACGCCAGCATTTAACTAATAAATTAATAAACAAACTGACGGAGGTATGACATTGGCACAAATTCATAAGATGAGGTATGACATTGTCAATTTTAAAAGATGAGGTATGAAATTGTCGTGAGACCAATAATTGAGGTAGTTTTTTTGTACTTTACCCTCTTCTTTTTATATTTTTTTTATATAAAATCCATTCAATTTTGTTCTAATTTAGTTTTTAAACTTATATGGGTACATTCTATTTCATTGATTTGAGAATGTATCCATGTCAATTTTAATGGAAGAAATTTCGTGATGTTATTAAGCCTAGTATTTTTTTTTTTTTTTTTTTTTTTTTTTGCAAAAATGTACCCATGTTTTGGTACAATGGTTTTTTGGTTAACTTTACGAACATACCATGTTTATATATATATATATATATATATATATATATATATATATGTAAACACAATATTGACACACCCCGACCAAGATCAGGGCGTGCTGGCCATCACACGAAGGTGACGTAACCATGTGCACGTGCGGAAGCTAAAAGAGTAGTAATATAAAAGTACGAAATAATTAAAAACTAGCATACAAAGTACTAAGACAAGTGCTAGCAAAAGTGAGATACAAATTCAGAGCAAGACTATAGCAGTCCAAAAGAAAAGTCACGACATAAGTACACCCGAAGGTGACCCTACGCTGGTGAGTATCTGTCAGAAATGCCGGACAAGCCCTCTGGGAAACCACCGAAACTGCTAATCAACTAGAACCTGGAGGGGCGCAAAACAAAAGCGTGAGTGGGCAAAAATAAAGCTCTTTGAAAACCATTTAGCAAAATACATTCTAACCCCTCGCCGTAAAACCTGTATACTTCCCAGAAAATAAACATATATACGTATGTATAAATATGCCAAACATGCTCAAGGGTATACCAATCCTGCTCAAGATATGCCATGTCAAAGCCTCATAATGAAATGCAAGTGCTCAGGTATAAATCACATCAATAGCATAACATTTGGCAGCCGGAGTCACCTAACATGACCTGTACGGCTGCATATAGAGCTCAAATCTCAAACTCAATAACTAAACCTGCCCACGAGTCGAAACCACCTAAAGTGGTCTGTACGACAGGCCTGGGTGTAATACATATATACGTTCTAGTGCTACGATCACGTGAAGACTGTGCGAATAATCGCGGGTCACCTACGAGTCGGAACCACCTAATGTGGTCTATACGACAGGACTGTGCACCTAACTTGGATCCAAGCTGAGCGTGTGGTGCGAGAGGTGAACATCACGTGAATGACTGTGCTCTACTTTGGGCGGGAGCACTAACACCGGGGGTGCAGGTTATGAGCTCTCTAAACAACTCAAACTACTACTGAATATAAACATGCATACCATTTACCTAGCACTTACCTGTGCGTCCACGGCACCCAATACGCATATATAAATGTATGCCACTACTAATGCATGTGATGATGCATAAACAATAATAATATGGTGCATGGCATAACATAAATAACCCTTTTTAATCAATTTATGGGAATATAAATGTATATAGGTATATACGGAAAACAAAAGCCCACTCACTGATAAGTGGAAGAGTCGTAGCCCCCCTGCCTCGAGTGCGAACGCTCGTCCTCGGGGTACGTGTCACCTATATGCGAAATAACTACAAAAACGTTAATTTAAAAGCACATAACCAACTTCTCGTAATAACTTCTCATACATTGCTCAAAATGGACAAATGAATATACCAACGTGCTCTACACAACCTCAGGATCACAACCATATTTTTAGAAAATTTTTCCTCCGCCACACGCACCGGCCACGCGCAGGCACGTGCGGCGCACACGGACGGCGTCAACTGATGCCGTGAGGAATATTCCGTTATTTCTAACGGATTCCGTCAACGGCGTCAGGAATATTCCGTCAGATTTGACGGAATATTCCGTCACCTTCTCCGGCGAGCCTCCGGCGACGTCGCCGGCGCCGGAAAACTGGAAAAATTTCAAACTTTGTTTTCTCACTCGTTTCTCAACCATTTTTCATGATTCTTGAACCAAAATGAAGCTTAGGACTAGTAGAATCACGATATACTACTTTTAAAGGCTAAAAACCACGGAATCATACCTATCTCAAAACTCAAAAACCGGCCAACTTCGAAACCCACGATTCCGACGTCCAATTTCGTCCAACGAGTTACTCTGATGCTCCTTAGGACCTCACTAAGACACCTATGAGCTTCAAAATCCCAAAAACGAGCTAGATCAAAACTTGCATGAATAGTACCCAAAACGGATTACCTCGAATCGACGTGAAAACGGTGAAGTTCTTACTTGAAAATGGTATGGTTGTGCTCCCCTCGACCTCACAAGCTCAACTGTGTCCTTGGTTTCCTCGATCTGTGAACGTTCGAGTGAGTGTGTGTTTGTCCGTACGTTTATGGTGAATGGGAAGGGAGAGAGAGAGACACGGGACAGAGATAGAGAAAGGGATAGAGAGACAGGGAAAATGACAGTGCATGTGTGTGTGGCCCAACACCTACCACACCACACAAAACCACCAAACGACATAACGAAACGAACTAGGGGTAGAAAAGTCATTTCACTAGTACGTTTTAATAATCCCGGGACGGGATGTCACAATATATTGGAGAGTCTAATTTATCCTTTAATATTTTTAATCTCATAAATTATGGATTTTATTTAAAATCTCATTAATATAAACAACTACAACTACAATTTTTAATTTTTAATTTAAAAATATAATAACCTACATAGAAATACATTATTATATTAATGTCAGGACTTCAATCACAAATTGAAAACCACCAAGGTTTTAGTCAAAGAACATTGGTAATTAGGGACCGCATCCTAAGTCTCTCTTTTTATAAATGGGTGTAAAGATAAATTAACATATTGAATTGGGTATGGGAGAGTAATTTAGGTAATAAATTTGGGTTTAAAAAGATATTAATTCTTTAATTAAAAATAATGGGTGTAGAGAGTAAGTTAGGTGTAGAAAGAGGTTACATGTGTTCAAATAAAATTTCGTGGGTATTAAATGCATAAATGCATGAGTTAAATCCCTTAAATAATGCTAGGGACCTCGATCAAACTATTTAAACAAATAAAGTTTCATTTTAACAATTAGGTTGACTATCCACTTAGTACTACAGTATAGTAATATTTCTCTTCACTTGTAAGTGAGATGTCTTAGATTCGATTCTCGCTAAAGGCGAATTTGAACCAATGTGAGGCTTAGTCACTCCTCCACCCCCTTTGTGTAGATAATATCGTTTACTCAAAAAAAAAAAAATTAAGTTGACTAGAGACCAAAACTAAAATGACCCATATAATTTTATAGTTCTTAGTTTAGTAACGTGTTGCATTTTAATTATTTTGTCAAATTTTTAGTTTGTTTATGCAAGTGGAGCTATAGTTTCTTTTTCATTGTCATGTAATCTTTCTTTTCCTGACGATATGATCTTTGTATGTTAGAGGTTGAACAAATTAAGATTTATATGTGAAATACAATGATGATAATTCGTAAAGTATGATATATATGTATATATATATATATATGTGTGTGTGAGTGTGTGTGTGTGTGTAGTACTTTAGTAGAAAATAATTGATTGTGGAGCCTTCAATTCCACTTAATGGAGTTTTCCTGAAACTTGCATCATGACGACTCTGAAAATAAAATATGATGTTGGAAAATATGTTTTTTTTTAGGGTAAATTTTGTCCCAACAAAGATAACGAGAATGAGAGTCCTTTATTTGTGGTGCGTTTAGACTTTGAATTCGTTTCATCGTGTGCCATTGTAATCATAATGTGAACAAGACTAGGAGGCCAACAAGAATTCACATAATCGATAGATGCTTTGAACAAGTTGCCTACAATCAATTATTTTCTACTAAACTACTATTTTTACTGTAAAAAGAAGGGTTCTTTAGATATAAATCCTTATAACTCTTATTTCTTAGATAAAAACCCACATAATTCTAAACATCCAAATAAAACCCAAATTTGAAAATGATTGCCAAGTAAAAAAGAATATATCATTGTGTGTATATAACGGTTAAACTGGTTGGGTGATGTGTTTCAGGTGTCATGCTGATTAAAAATAGTAATATATATCAATTAATAGCTACAAATTATTTCTTTTATTAAGCGATTAAAAAAATATATATATTAACGTTTTACGTATGAATTGCACTCAACTTATCATGTGGTGTGTATTTAAGCCAATCAAATAGTATAGTAAATCTTTAAATTAGTATATTAGTTGATGAAAATGAGTCATGGCATATTAAGCGGTTTTTTCTATAGTATATTAGCACATTAAGTATGAACTAAAAACGATTTATCGTATGGTGTGTATCAAAACCAATCAAATAGTATAATAAATCTTTAGTTCAATGTATCAAACGATGAAAATAAGTCCATACCTCATTAAATTAATCATGACTACAGAATCTCCAAGTCATTGGTAACTATACATTAATTTACCAGGCGAAATCCCCACATCAACGTCAATAACACTTTTGAAACTTGAATTTGGAGCTTTGCTTCTAAATTCAAACTAGGATGCATCGCATGTATCGTGGAAAGTAGAGTGAAGGTTAAAGCTTTTTTTAAGTCAAGGTTTCCCCACTTCCAATCTTACTCCGATTTTTGTGTCCCACCCGCAACGCCACAACGAAGGATGACAAGAGCGAATGTTCCCAGGGTTATACGGGTCATTTTGGAAACTTAATTGCGAGATTTGAAGCCGAAAACATCGGTAAGTGTCGGCCTGTGCCGTTGATTGTCTCACAACTTTCTCTGGGGCACGATCGAGAGAGTAATCTTTTTTTTTCCTTTTTTTTTTTTAGAAAAATTTATTTATAACATTATAAGATAGCACAAAATTAAAACGTGAAGTTCAGAAATTCAAGATTTATTTATAAAAGATTGTTTCTAGGAAAGTAGTATCACAAGGCATAAAGAAACAAAATATACATTACCAACTTTGGCTTGAGAACTATAAACACAACGCCCTCCAAAATATCGATACTTCAACTATAGCATTACACATTTTTATATGGGTCTAGATAAAAAATCTTTCCGTAGAAAACCACATGGACAAATTTTGAGATAGAGAAAAAAGAGCGTCATATATGCAATAGCTTGTGACAAAGAGATTAGTACACTTGAATCAACAACTATCCCAATCTAAAATTACAATCTTTAAGAGATTAGGCAATAGATCAGGTAGTTTTCGGTGGATCATTTTGTCGTCCAAAATTGCTTTTCAAAGAAATCATGGTTGAGAAGTATCAAGAAGAAATAATTTCCAAAAGCATAATTAGGCCAAGTGTTTGTAAAAGCCAATTGATCACGTGATTATTGTTAAAGTTGTTAGGGTTTTCTAGTCGTTAGGGTAACGTCCTAGTTCTTAGTGTTTGTTGTAAGAATGGATAATAATCCCTATTCTTGAGGGACACCTTTGTTGCATTTTCTGTTTTAGACTTAGTCAAATACCACGATCCTAGGGTTGTTATTTTCTTTTCAGTTTCATTGTAAAGCTATTTAATAGCCACCACTACGTTTGAATTCAATGAGAAAGTTCTCCTAGCAATTAAGTGTAATATAAAGCTTCCGTTTTGCAAAGTTCTTTGTTGTTCTTTATGGTTTTGATATCTGGTATTAGAGCCCCATCTCGGGGCCTGATCAAAAAGTTTGAAACACAGTCACTAGTTCAGCGTGAAGGAGTAACGACATGGCAACTTAGAGCAGTTTCATGCAGCCTGTTATCCAAAAGTTTGATGGACACTCTGATCACTGGAGCATGCTTATGGAGAATTTCTTACGGTCCAAGGAATATTGGAGTTTGGTCGAAATTGGGATCCTTGCAGCTGTAGCAGCAGAAATGATGGATCTCACTGAGGTACATAAGAAAACAATTGATGATCAAAAGCTGAAAGACCTGAAGGCTAAGAACTACCTGTTCCAAGCTATTGATCGATCCATTTTGGAGACAATCTTGAAGAAGGACACTACAAAGGATATTTGGGACTCTTTGAAGCAGACAAGGTACAACACAAGTCAAGCGTACCCAGTTGCAAGCTCTTCGCAAAGAGTTTGAAATGCTTCACATGAAGGCTGGAGAATCGGTGATCGATTACTTTGGAAGAACTCTCATCACAGCCAATAAGATGTGAATTCATGGAGAAAACATGGATGACGTGGTGATCATTGAGAAGATTTTGAGATCCATGACTCTAAAGTATAATTATGTTGTTTGCTGTATTGAGGAGATCAAGACGACAGAATGAGCACTTCGGGTTACATGTTCATGATGGACTCAGGAGCAGTGTTTTGGTCAGCGGAGCAACAATATATATATGGTTACTCTATCTAGCACAGAAGCAGAGTTTATTTCGGCTGCGTTAAGTTCTTGTCAAGCAATGTGGTTGAGGAGAATTTTATAGCAAATAAACATGATCAATGCAAGGCTACAGTGGTATATTGCAACAATGTTCTAGCAATTAAACTTTCCAAGAATCCAGTGATGCATGGTTATAGTAAACATATAGATGTTTGTTTTCATTTCCTCCTTGGTGAGACCATACATCACTAGATTCTTGGAAAGTTTATTGCTAAAACATGTCGCAATACACCACTGTAGCCTTGCATTGATCATGTTTAAGTTGTTGTAAATTTCTCATCAACCACACTGCTTGACAAGTACTTGACGTGGAAAAAATAAACTCTGCTTTTGTGGTAGATAGAGTAACCACATGATGCTTCTTAGATGACTAAGACACTGCTCCTGAGCCCATCATGAACACGAAACCCGAAGTGCACATTCTGTTGTCTTGATCTCCTTAATAAAGGACACAACATAATCATACTTTTGAGGCATGGGTCCCAAAATCTTCTTAATGATCACCACGTCATCCATCTTTTCTCCATGAATACTCATCTTATTGGCTGTGATGAGAGTTCTTCCAAAGTTTTTGTTCACCGGTTCTCTAACCTTCATGTGAAGCACTTCAAACTCTTTGCGAAGAGTTTGCAACTGGGCACGCTGGACTCATGATGTGCCTTGATACTTATGCTTCAAAGAGTCCCAAATATCCTTTGCAGTGTCTTTCTTCAAGATTGTCTCCAAAATTGATCGATCAATAGCTTGGAACAGGTAGTTCTTTGCCTTCAGGTCTTTCAGCTTTTGATCGTCAATTGTAGTCTTCTGTACCTCAGTGAGATCCATACCTTTTGCTGTTTCAACTGCAAAGATCCCAGTTTCCACCAAGCTCCAATAATCCTTCGATCATAGGAAATTCTCCATAAGCATGCTCCAGTGATCATAGTGTCCACCAAACTTTCGGATAGCAGGCTACACAAAACTGCTCTCAGTTGCCATGTCGTTACTCCTACACGCTGAACTAGTGACTGTGTTTCAAACTTTTTGATCAAGCCCCATGATGGGGCTCTAATACCAGATATTAGAACTAGAAAGAACGACAAAGAACTTTGCAAAATGAAAGCTTGATATTGCACTTAATTGCTAGGAGAACTTTCTAATTGAATTCAAACGTAGCAATAACTATTAAATAGCTTTACAATGAAACTAGAAAAGAGATAACAACCCCACGATTAACAACCCTAGGATCGTGGTATTTGACTAAGTTTACAACAGAAAATGCAACAAACTTGTCCCTCAAGAATAGGGATTATTAACCATTCTTAAAATAAACCCTAAAAACTAAGAGACCTTACCCTAACAACTAGGAAATCCTAACTACTTTAACAATTATTTCAAGAAATTTAGTGTGGTACTAGAATAACTTATCCCATGTCATTAAGTGGACAATGAGTTACACTTAAGGTCATGTTAAAATATAGATAAAGATTATTTCACGGTATTTTAGTTCTACACAATAATTTTTTAATTATTTCACTTCAAAACAAAACATTCGAGTTTACCAATTGAATTTGATAATCACAATCAACACTTTAAGTAGCAAAGTTGTCATCAATACTCTAGAAATATCGTCAACTATTTTTTACATATAAAAAAGATGAAAGAGAAATGGGTGTCGAGATTGTAGAATAAGTTTTTGGAATTCTAATATCAATTCTGTCCAAATTTCATTTCAACTTTGCACAAATAACATTTTCAAGCAATTTATATATATATATACACACACATTGTCTCTAGTCTTTTTTTTTTTTTAATTTATTATTATTAAGAGGAGGGAGATGGTTCGAAACTATTATAATAATTAAAATGAGGAGTTTCAAATGGTCAGGACAAAAAGTAGAAACCCAACATCCTATTCACTAAAATATTAGACCATATGCAAACTTTGTCTTTAGTTTAAGTGTTGTACACAACACAAATTGTCCTTGATATTCTATTATTTGTATTCAACTTAATATTATTAAGAATAAATTGGGAGGCCCCATTAGGAGTGTAATTTGTGCAGGTTGGTCGTGTTGGATGGTCAACTCAATTCTAACCCAACCTTCATAATTCAGGTTCAAGTTAGTTTTGGGATCATGTGGGTTTAGTTAGGTTCATGTTTAATTTGGGTTCACGCTTATTCGGATTGGGGTTAAACTCGAGTTCAATCAACATTATCAAGTGCAATCTTATAGCACCTTCTTTTGCATGATTTGTCAAATTATGAACCAAACCATGTCAATATTAGTTAAAATTCCATTTACACATCAGCATACACACAAAAGTTAAAGCAAACAACTTGGAGACTATTTCTAATGTTTTAACCATACAAAATTGAAATTAAATTATAAGAGGTATACCAAAGCTTCAACCAAAAGAAATGTAAAAGTACCCCTATCATTCATTATCCATATGAAAAACAACAAAACTTCAAGTATAATCATTCCAAAACCTATACATAACTATATAATATGAAGTGATATGGGTAATATGTGTGCATGAGCGAATTCAGCTCAAAATCGAGTTAGGCTTGAGTTGACGTGGGCGGACAAATCATCAATCCAACCCAATAAATGTTTGGTCTGAGGTTGGGTTGGGTTTTGACGGGTTTTTTTCTTCATTCTAACATGCCTAATTGAGTTTGAATTCGGGTTGAGTATGGACGGAGTTAGATTGACTCAACCCAACCCCTAATTATTGATGTAACATAAACCAAACAAATCTGCCAAAATGATAGGGTTAGGCTTCTCCACACGCCAAAATGACGTGGTATATGCCTGCATATGGTCCAACTTGGCCATATCTTCCCTCTAAATGGTGTGTAATTATAAACATCTTTTGTTTATTGGGTTCCCATTAGTTTTTGCAGCCCCAACAAACAATCTGTATAATTAGCACGCCATATCATGACTTTACTCGTAATTTTAGTGAATTTGCTCGCAGTAGTTTTATGGTTGCGATTTAACTTGCATAATTTACTAATTGTTGGTTTTCAGAAAAATAGTTTAGTTGCCTGTGATTAGTTCTCGAGAGTGACATGAGTATTGCTATCCACTCGTATTTTTTTACATCTTACACTTTTTGAGCATGAGTATTGCTATTCATATGTATCTCTTTACGTCTTATACTAATAATTTTTGTCACTTAAACTTGTTTAATTCATTGGATTTATTTTTATTCTGCTTAATCCATTCGATTTAATCTCTGAAAATTAAACTAATTGTGTTAAAAGTAAAAATAAATTAGTAAATAGCACCATTGTTTAAAGATAGGTGAAAAATACAACACACGTTGCTTCTCACGTGCTAATTTCACTAATAATATTGTGATTGAGTTATATATTTTTCTTCAAATTTACAAAATTAAAATTGCATATGAATTAAAGTGACACTTCGCCGAGACCAAAATCCAACTTTGGTCATTATATTATTTCCGGTCTTTAAGGAAGAGAAGTGAGAGAAGGATCAGGATCCTCTTCTGATCCTTAAAAACTGTGTCTGCTGAGCAAGCAATCATAACTGTTGAAATTTGATGTACCGGCTATAATTATTATAACTTTAGATAATTCTTTATTTGTACTTGTTAAATCAAATTTCAACAACCTCGATTGGCTGCTCAGCAGCCTCAGTTTTTTAAGGCAGGAGAGGAACCTGATCCGTAAGAGAAGAAAGAAAGAAAGAAAAAAATAAAAGGAAAAGACTTTCTCTTTTAACAAGCAAAAAAGAAGGCAAAAAAAAGTGAAAGTGGCCATTTTTTTCCATTTGGATTCCTTTCTCTTGGTAACTGGTCGGTCCCATGCCTCTCTGAAGCTCCTCTCTCAGCTCGTTGTAATCTGTGACAAACTTCTCTGCAAAAATTCAAGCCAGAAGTGAAGTGGGTCTCTTTCTCTTTCCTCTTTCACTTGGTTGCTTATGGTGTTTTTTGGCATTTTATGAAGGGGATTGGGTGGGGGCTAATTTGATTTGGCCACGTTTTTGGTAGAGATCTTGTTTAACTTTTTGATGGGTGCTTGTTCTTTTCTGGATTTTTTCTTTTATCTGGTTTCGTACATTGAGAGGAGAGGAAAGTACTAATTTTTGTTGTAAACTGAAAAAAAGAAGAAGAGAAATTTGATATATATATTTTGTGAATTAAAGAAACCCAGAATTTGTGTTTGTTGAAATTGTTGAAATAGGTCCAAATCAGACATTATTACTGTTTGTCTGTTTCTAATTTTTGAATTTTTTGTAATTTAGAATTTAGGTTCTTGGTGGGAAATCTGTCAGCCAAGTGAATTGGGATCACTTGGAAGCGTTCTGGGTTTTTGTTCTCTTTTCCACAATCTCTGTTGTGCTTGAACTTTGAATTTTTAGAGAGAGAAACTTGAACATTGAATTTTTAGAGAGAGAAACTTGAACTCTGAGTTTTTAGAGAGAGAAACCCATCTGGGTAAGTTGGAGATCTGGGATTTGCTTAGAGTCTTATGCCCCATGAGGACTTTCTTTCCCTCTGAGTCTGGTAAAGAACCACAGCTTAGTGCCCACAATCCACAGTCATGGCTCCAGGTGGAAAGAGGGAAGCTTTCCAAGCTGCCATCAAACTCCTCCTCTTCTTCTATGTAAGTCATTCTTCCTTTATGCTTGGGATTCAATAATTGTGGATGATACTTACTTCCCAATTCACAGTTTGGATTTTGATCTTATAATTTGGTGTGGATGTGCAAATTCTGTAGAGAATCTCTAATCAAAGTCCCCGAGCCGCCAATACTCCCGTTCTATAAACCAATTGATTATGTCGAAGTTTTAGCTCAAATTCATGAAGAACTTGAGTTATGTCCTCCGCAGGGACAGTCGAATCTTTACTTGTTACAATTTCAGGTCTTTAGGGGCCTCGGAGAAGTCAAGCTGATGCGAAGAAGCCTTCGTGCAGCTTGGCAGAAAGCTAGCTCCATTCATGAGAAGCTCATATTTGGAGCATGGTTGAAGTATGAGAAGCAAGGGGAAGAGCATATTTCTGACTTGCTTGCCAGTTGTGATAAATGTGCGCAAGAATTTGGGCCGGTGGATATTTTGACTCAGCTTCCTATTGATGCAACTGTGAGTAGTACCAATGAGAATATTTCGATGAATGGGAACGAAATATCAAGAAATGTCAGTTTTAGAATTCAAGATGAGAGGGTAGATTGTGATAGGCAGAAAATATCAAGCCTTTCTGCTCCATTTCATGCCATGCTCAATGGGTGTTTCTCGGAATCATTTCGGGAGGACATAGATTTGTCGGAAAACAATATCAGTGCATCAGGTATGAGGACAATCAATGAGTTCAGTATAACTGGCAGTTTGAATGAAGTCCCTACTCATCTTTTGTTGGAAATATTAGCTTTTGCAAATAAATTTTGTTGCGAAAAGCTTAAAGATGCTTGCGACCGCAAACTTGCATCCCTGGTGTCTAATAGAGAAGATGCGGTAGAACTCATGGAGTATGCTCTTGAAGAGAACTGTCCTGTCCTTGCTGCGTCATGCTTACAAGTTTTCTTAAATAATCTTCCTGATTGTTTGAATGACAACCGAGTGGTGGATATATTCAGGCATGCTGATAGACAACAGAGATCAATCATGGTTGGGCAAGCCTCGTTTTCGCTATATTGTTTATTAAGTGAAGTTTGTATGAACCTTGATCGACAGTCAGATAAAACAGCTTGTTTCCTGGAACGGTTGGTAGAGTTTTCTGAAAATGATAGACAAAGAATGCTGGCATTCCATCAGTTGGGATGCCTGAGGCTCTTGAGAAAAGAGTATGACGAAGCTAAGAGCCTTTTTGAAGAAGCTCTAAATGCAGGCCATATATATTCAGTTGCAGGATTAGCTAGATTGAGTTACATTAAGGGCCATAAACTTTGGTCATATGAAAAGCTGAGCTCTGTAATCGGCGCTGTTACGCCACTTGGATGGATGTATCAGGAGAGGTCCTTGTACTGTGAAGGTGATAAGAGATGGGAAGACCTTGAGAAGGCATCTGAGCTGGATCCAACTCTTACTTACCCTTACATGTATCGTGCGGCTACATTAATGAGAAAACAGAATGTTCAAGCTGCACTTGCAGAAATTAATCGTGTTCTGGGGTTTAAACTTGCGTTAGAATGCTTGGAACTCCGGTTCTGTTTCTATCTTGCTCTTGAGGACTATAAATCAGCCATTTGTGATGTTCAAGCAATTCTTACTCTCTCCCCGAATTATAGGATGTTTGAGGGACGGGTGGCAGCATCCCAACTTCGGACACTTGTGCGTGAGCATGTAGAAAATTGGACAACGGCAGATTGTTGGCTGCAATTGTATGATCGTTGGTCTTCAGTGGATGATATTGGATCTCTCTCGGTTATTTACCAGATGCTTGAATCTGATGCAGCAAAAGGCGTTCTGTATTTCAGACAGTCATTGCTTCTTCTCAGGTATGTTTTGATACCAACCTTTTTGGGGATGATGTCAAAATATTTGTCGGTTATTCTGTAGCGGATTTATTCATGTTTAACAGAAAAATTATTTGACTATGTATAATGTGGCGATGCCAAATTCAATGAATCACAATTTAAAGATCCGATTTTTCCATTGAAAAATTTAAAGGTTCTGAAAACCTGCCTTTGGTCCCATGCACTTTTCCCTATGATTCTTTTGGTGGCACTATTTCCTGCTGTTGAAAATGTCAGTAGAAATCTCATGTCTCCACTTGATCAGGTTGAACTGTCCCGAGGCAGCAATGCAAAGTTTACAGTTAGCTCGTCAGCATGCATCCAGCGATCATGAAAAGTTGGTTTATGAGGGGTGGATCTTATACGATACAGGACATTGTGATGAAGGGCTCCAGAAAGCAGAGGAATCCATCAAAATTAAACGATCCTTTGAGGCCTTCTTTTTGAAAGCCTATGCACTGGCAGACTCTAGCCAAGATCAATCCTCTTCATCAACTGTTGTATCTCTCCTCGAAGATGCCTTGAAGTGCCCATCGGACAGGCTGCGTAAAGGTCAAGTACGTATTTTTTAACCAAATCATGGAAATCTTTGTAGCCTGAATTGCTGCGGGGATGGACTGCTAGTTTCAGCATGTTCTAACCTTTCTATGGATCCTTCAATTTTTCATTTACCAGGCGCTCAACAACCTTGGAAGTGTTTATGTTGACTGCGCGAAGTTAGACTTGGCAGCTGATTGCTACATAAATGCTCTTAAGATCAGGCATACGCGAGCGCACCAAGGCCTTGCTCGGGTTCATTTTCTCAGAAATGATAAGCCTGCTGCATACGAGGAAATGACCAAACTGATTGAGAAGGCCCGGAACAATGCATCTGCCTATGAGAAGAGGTCCGAATATTGTGATCGCGAACTCACAAAGACTGATCTGGAGATGGTGACCCGCTTAGATCCGCTTCGGGTGTACCCTTACAGATATAGAGCTGCAGGTTTGATTTTTCATTTGTTCTTCAACACTCATACATTATCATCATCAAAGTTTCATTTCAAATTGTATGAAACGGAAATTTCGTTTTCTGGATGGGAACAGTGTTAATGGATAGCCACAAAGAAGCAGAGGCCATTGCAGAACTATCAAGGGCAATTGCATTCAAAGCCGACCTCCACCTTCTGCACTTACGGGCGGCATTCCATGAGCACGTTGGAGATGTCATGGGTGCTTTGCGAGACTGTCGAGCGGCTCTCTCCGTCGACCCAAACCATCAAGAGATGCTGGAGCTTCATAGCCGTGTAAACAGCCATGAACCATGAACATAGAAATTGAATCTTGGAAGATGTAACTTTCAAGCTATAAAGTTGTATCAACCAGCACCTTGCTGTGTACACTAGCAAAGAATACGTGTTTTACCTCCCATGTCGTATCACTTATTTTTTAATGGTCAAATTTTGTAATTTATGCGTTTGGCAATATATAATCCATTAATTGCATTGCTACCCATGTTTTTTCTTTTTCTTTGCCTACTGCCATCACCAACTGCTCCAGCGTTCACCAGTTGTGCGATAATACTGAAGACGCAAAAGTGACGGTGTCGTAACTAATGATATAACATAATGGAGATACAATTTCAGTGAAGACGCAAATGTGACAGTGTCTTAACCTACGATGCTCCATATGAGAAGTCAACTCATCGGTACTCCTAAAAGGTATTTTGTTTACTAAACATGTTGTAACTAAACCATCTCAAAATAGATATCAACTGCTCCTTCATTTCTCGCATTAATCATGATAGCTATTCTTACAATTCTGATCAAACTAAATCACATTTACCTATACATCTAAATCATCATTCTTTTACGGTCTTCATAACAAATTTCGCCGGCGAGGCACAGATTCCCTTCAACGATATGCTACTCTTGTACAATCTTTGAAAGCATGTGCAAATTCTGCGTCTGTCAAAATGGTGTTATCAGTCTCGGTTGACCAGACAATTTGACCGGTTTATCAGATCTGCCGTCTGTCTCAAAAGTTCCATACAATAGTGGAAAACATATACATCACGATCGTAGGACGCTACATGGAGTGGTTGAGGATACTCGACGAAATAGAGTTTTTGGTAAAACTTTGCTTCCATTGGATATTAATTTATGTTTGTATTTCTTTTTTTAGTTTGTTGACCTTTTTTTTTTCTTTATAAAATTTACTCCAAGGTTACGCATTGGGACGCAAAAGGCCGCACAGTGGAGCAAGTGGCTTTTCAAGTTTATGGCCTTTTTCCTTCTACAGGTTGTGAGGTCATGATGGGGTCGGACTATACCAGTCCTCACTCCCAAATATACACGCCGCGGTTTCATCGGAGTCGCTGACTAGGATTGACGTTGCGGCATCTACGGGTTTTGGATTTGAATAGTAATTATTAAATTATTATGTCTAAAGGTTAAGTTTTTTCTTTTTTTGGTGCAGTTAAGGTTTTTTTTTTTTTTTTTTGGTGTACTGTGTAATTAATTTTCAAGTTCCATGTCATGCAGTATTGCCATTGATGTCAGCGTTAGTCGGATCGATAATATTGACGGCGGCTATCCTCAGCGTTTATATCAGGCATTCATTATTGTGCATGTACTACATCGGGCAACGTTATATGATCACGCCATTGAAAGGGACTTATGGGGTAAAATTATTTGTGTGTGTGTGTGTGTGTGTATATATATATATAGTAATGAAATGTAATTGATTTAAATGTTTGTCATCAATTGCAGGGATTCTGTTGAGGATGAATCAAGTACCACACTATGTATACTGGGGCAAGGATGAACTAAAACACAATGGCAAGGCTGCATGCCATGGAACTCGAAAATTACTTACGAACTACAAAAAAAAAAAAACCTTAACCTTTAAACATAATAATTAATACTTACAGATTCAGAGCTCGTAGCTGCGGCAACATCAATCCTAATGAGCGACTCCGATGGAACCACGGTGTATATTTGGGCGCTGGGGATTGGTATAGTCCCACCCCATCACCATAAACTCGACCTCACAACCTGTAGGAGGAACAAGGCCATAAACTTCAAAAGCCACTTGCTCCACTGTGCGGCTTTCTGCGTTCCAATGCGTAACCTAGGAACAAATTTTATAAAAAAAAAAAGGCCAACAAACTAAAAAAATATATAAACATAAATTAATATCCAATGAACGTATAGTTTTACCAAAAACTCTATTTCGTCAAGCATCCTCAACCACTCCTTCTAATGTCATCGTAACGTATATGTTTTCCACTATTGTATCAAACTTCTAAGAGACGGTAGATCTGATAAACCGGTCAAATTGCCTAGTTAACCGAGAATCAATCCCGACCAAGATCATATTCTCCCAACCGTAGACCGATACTGGTGCTGCCATGGTATTCACATAAAAGTGACTTGCTACCAAAACAATATAGCAAGCGGAGCATCAATTTTAACCATAAACTAATAGTTACAAACGAAAAAAAACAGCAAAGAACCCAACAAGGGATATTCTCAGTAAATTTAATAGCAAAAGAACCAACCGTATTCATGAGTCATACCTTTCTCAGTGCTTCCAAGATAATTTTGGCTACATCATCATCTTTCTTCTTCAGACAAGTAGTGAGATTCTTAATAAGCTCTGGTACAGTTGATCCATGCATAAAAAATTGAGAGATAATCATCGGACCAAGACATTCCTGGATTAACAATCAATTATAAAAAACCTACAAAAACTACAATATAACTCGAGCAGGCATAAATACATTTAGGACTTCCACTTGCTTAATCACGAGCAACTAAACCGAAATGCTAGGATTGCAAAGCACAAACCAACCTAAATTATATAGCTAGTATGAATTCACTCAGAAACGAAAAAATTGCGGTAAAAATGCTTACCCTACAGGCCAGCTGCTTAGCACGGTTACCCTCCAATTCAGGAGGGCTGTTAAAAAAGTACTCTAATAGAGAAGACGGAGATGCTTCAGAGACAGTCTCAGTAGTGATGATCGACTGCACTCCAAACAAGTCCTCTTTCAGGGCAGTAAACTTTAAGGAAAGCATGACAAATATTAAACTTATTCTCCAAGACATGCTTGAGTAACATGGCCATATACCAATCAAGATGAAGAAGACAAAACATTCTGCACTGATTTACGAAGGCAGCAGAGTCAGTTGACATGTAATCAAATCAGGCAACAGTAACTCGAAAAACAATCCGACAACCAAATTTAAAAGCACCAAAATACACGAGGCTTGTCTAATCAAGTGAAAAATACCAGATGAGCTGACAAAAAACATCAATTACTAGCCTGAAATACTAACCATCGGCCTAAGAAGCGATACAATTCCAGTATAAGTTGACAATTTGATACTAAAACTTCCATTTTGTGTAATCGTACAATTGAGTGATTGACATGGAAATAATATTTGGCAAGCGAAAGCCTTCCAATTCAACTTGGAGACCATCCCTTTCCCAAGCTTACATATTGGGCAACTGGAGTGTATTGATTTTGCTTGAAGGTCAATCCACCTAGACTACCTCCTTTTTTGTTCACATTCGACGTATACTGTAAACATTTCATGACCATGACCATTCATACAGATGTGATTGCCGGCTAGTGCACATGTATTCCTTGCATGTACTTTCATTACAAATAGACAAAGACGGAGACTAATTAGTAGCTAAAATGGGGAGTTAAATAAGTAGATTGTCTTATACCACCGTATCTCTTTCTACGACCAAGATTAATGAGTGTTCTAATCATTACTGTGACAGCATTTTAATATTGGATCTTATAGTACAGGGTTAGCTACATACTAAAGACATACACACACCCACCCCCACCCACCCACCCTTTGATATAGGAGTAGCTTTTCGGTTTCAATCAAATTGGCAAATTAAAACATGATATCGAACATAAAAAATTTGCATAGAAAAAGAGGGCTGGAGAACGTAAAGCAATAAAGCGAAAAGGCAGATTTACTAACCAGTTGTTCACCACGTCCTTGCCTATCAAGGGCAGCATAGATAACATGTCTTGCAGCTGGTGGTGAACTTGACAATAGAAACTTTGCTCCTTGAATTGCTAAGATCATCCCAAAAAACCAGGTATAAATATAAACTCTGATGATGATAGGTAGATATTTTCATGCTATAAAAACCATTTGCCAAGCCTAGAGAAGGTACAGGCGTACTTACATGACCGTATTTGACCCAGTGCTTCAAGAGCAGGTTCACATTCGTCTATTTCTTGAGTTCCGGTTGAACTAAGTATCCTGTCTATGGCTGATAATATAGCTTTTACACCTGCAAAATCAAAATTATTATCAAAAGCAATTTGTAACCACCTTTGGCCCTGTTCTTAAAATCGACTCCATTGATTTGTTGCTACAAAATTTATACAACAATATCATGCTGCGCCACTTCTGTCTATAAGACTTTAGGCGATACGGAGTATTCAAAACGAAACAGACCGCAGAAAATGTTGTTTAAGCACCTGATTACAGAAGTTAGCAGTTGCAGAAGGGTTGAAAACTCTCTACCATGCTCGATCTCTGACAACTTTATCATTTGAGCACATACATTAAGAACATCTCAATATAAGGTTTTAAGCAAGGAAACGAGACTATCAAAGAAATTTTGAATTTTGAATTGATTGGATTGTAAACAAAAAAATAAGTGAACTTAAGCAGATAGATGCCATTCACTTGGAGATAATACATACAAATTAAAGGCCACATTTCTCTTTGCAACTTTGGAATCCCATTCCTCAATTAGTTTATGCACTCTCATCGACTTTGCAAGCACCAGCACATCCCAGATGGCTCGTCTTCGCCAGCAGAGGAGAGATCATCATTTGAGCTTCAGAAGATTGAGGGACTCTACTCAAATGGAGGAACTCCATAGCTGCTCTATCTGCACTGGTTGCCACCTCTAGGGGGGGAAGGGGTGCAGAGCTTTTCCTTTCATAAATAAAAGTTCGTATGTTACGTTGCGACAACAATAAACGAGAGATTTATCTTCAAGCCAGCTATCCTTACAAGTCTGATTAGTACATCCAAATTATATTGAATTTCCAGTTTGTAATAGTAATGACACGCCTGCCTTCTTCTCCTTCCTCCACCGGGAAAGGAGGTAAAAAAAGGTATATTGCTTAGCATCTCTCCCTTTCTTTGTAGGATTAAATGTTTCTTAGCCTACTGGGGAGTTCCTTTGTTTTTAGGAAAGGAAACTAACACAGCACAGTAGTATAAACATAGGTCTTTCTATTCTAAACACACTCACCTTTAAGTTTACGTGAGTACTTGCCTTTAGACGTCTTCAATTGGCCTTGTGTTAGTTTGTTTCAGTTATCAAGAAGTCAACCACAACAACTAAAGAAAGTAGATTATATTAATGCGACCAGAAGATGCGTCATGCCCGCCAGCTCCAAAAAAGTATTGCCCTCCTCAAGATGGAGTTGATCCTAAGAAAGCCCCAAAACGTGATTTGAATAAATACTTCAATGAAGAAGCAAACTGAATAAAGAAGTAATATTAGGGCTATCAAGAGAAGGGATGGAGTTCAAGTTGAGATTATTTAAGGTTTAGGAGTTTAATTTGTTTTTTCTCCTTTTGGTTGTTCCTCTTCTTTTTTTTTTTTTTTTTTGGTCGTCGAAGTTTATTGCATTGTTATGTTACTTTTATGATGAAATTTTGTTCTGATATGTGGTAGCTAAGAGGAGTTTGTCGTTATGGATAAAGGGTTTTGTTTGCTAACTTATATAAAATGAGCTTCAACATATACACATGGAGTTAATTAAGAGTATTTTAGCATATCCTTGACTGAAATTATACTCAAGTCACTTATCAAAGTTTCCAATAAAAAGTGCTGCAGTTTACAAATTACCCGCCCAAATAAATCTGAACCAGTAATTCTGTTTTTGCACCCCACAATTCAAACGAAAAAAATACTCAACTTCGTAGCATAGTTAAAAAAACAACTCTTTGTAATGAAAGGCTTTGTAGAGTTGTGGATTGCTTGCACTAAAGAGCTCCAGCTGGTTCTACAAAGCAATGATCCGAAAGTGTAATAACAAAATGCAGCAGATAACCGAGCATTACTTGAACTCGTCAAGGCCCAGTGTTCCCTCTGGTTGGCCGAACATTCCTTGGGATGTTCAGTGGACTTGGCCAAACTCTCTAGTTGATTTGCCGAGCCATTTGCCTACGCATTCGGTCTTAGTTTTCGAGTAAATTGTAGTAATTGTCTATCACTTTAATCAAAATAGAGTAATGGTCCCTTAATTAAAAATCCATTATCATTGGTCCTTCATCTCATGAAAATGTGTAGCTATGATCCTTTTCGTCAACTTCGTTAGAATTTTGTCACAATAAGTTGTGTTGGAATGACTATTGTGACAATTGGGGTCCCTCAACTCATCAAAACGTGTAACTATGATCATTTTCGTCAATTTCGTCAAAATTTTGTCAAAATGAGTTATGTTGGAAGGACCGTTACTACAATTGGGTTAAAGTTGATGGATCATTGCTCCAATTGGGTTAAAGTTGAGGGACCAATGATAATGAATTTTTAGTTGAGGGACCATAGCTACACGTTTTGATGAGTTGAGGGACTAATAGTAATGAATTTTTAGTTGAGAGATCATTGCTCCAATTGAGTTAAAGTTAAAGGATCATTGCTCCAATTTACTCTTAGTTTTCCGAGCATTTCTCAAATATTTAGTTTGTCAATAACGGAAAATCACAATTCAATCTAAAAAATTGTTTGCATACCCGCTTTTGGGTTTCTCCAAATGACTTCTTAGTCATTCATTCTTCAAAATTTTGTATCAGTTCAACAAAATTGAGTGTTGAAGAGAATGAACTTAGGTTCTTGATGGTTTGGAGGGGTGAGTCGTGAGTGTTGTGCGGGGATCACTACACAAAAAGTGAACAATAGTAACAAGGGTTTTGCATGGGTTTGTTGGGTGGCTAGTATTTTGCTTTAAAAGAAGGGTAGTGCTATTCACATCTTAATTTTTACTTTTTGCACACCCTCTTAATTTTCAGTTGTCGGATCAAATGAATTGAAGAAGATCGATGACAAAAAATTAACATGAGTGCGTAGGAAGTGAAAATAGGTGTGTGAATAGTACCATCCTAAAAGATTTTTTTTTTTTTTTTTTTTTTATTTATAAATAGTTTACTCTATTTTTTTTTTTTTTCAAGAGAAATGATAGTGATTTTATTCAAACTCAAAAAGTTATACAATCATCTAAGATGGAATCATGGATAATATCCGAGGGCTCCTCAAACTAATGTTCAATCGAATCAAGATACAAAGTAAATTTAGCTAATCTATGAGCAACTAAATTAGCAGAAAGTCGGACATGTGAAACATGCGCACCATCAAGAGAATGAACCCACATTTTAATGTCCTCAGTAATGAGACTTAGAGGGGAAGCATCTCGTGCATTCTATGTCACTGCTTGAATCAAGAGGAGAGAGTTACTTTCGTAGAAACTCCACTATCACCGGGTTGGAAATATGATAAAATCGAAGGACCAAAGCCCAAGTAAACCACCAAAGCTGTCTCTAAAAAAATTTGGTATGCTTGAGTACCAAAACCTTTAAATTTTAGTTGAAAACCCTAAGTTATGGGGTCCAGGATCCTACATTGAGGTTCAAACCTTAAGACCAACTCCAATGATGGGCTAAAAGCCAAATTTCCCCATTTATTCCCCTCCCAAACACCACCCAACCCATGCTAAAACATTGGGCTAAAAGCCAAATGCCAAAGCTGGGCCAAATACCCCCCCCAAATTCCCCACTTGTAAGGCTTTCCCGACTGGGGGTGGGCCCCGTTGTCAGCTGTGTGTGTCGGCCAACATCATCATCCCAACGGCTATAATTTTAATCCAAGGGCTGAGCTTTAAGGACCGTTGGTTGATCCAACGGTCCAGATTCAAATTTCATTTTTTAAGAATATGTTATTTTAAAATACATTGAATCCAACGGCTGAGATTGAATATAATCAAATCTAACGGTAAAAAAAAAAAAGATCTAACGGCCCAAATTTAAATCCAACGGCTAAAATAAATAAAAAAAATTATTTAACTCAAAATTCACCCAAAAACTCTATAAATACATATGTCTTTGTTCAAACATCCACACAAAACTCAATTTTCTCCTACAATTCTTCCAATTTATCTTTCTACCATTTCTTTCCATTTCCAAATTGTTCAACATGGCAAGAGAGCATATTAGAGGTCGTAATTGGACCTGTAAGGAAGATGTTGCTTTATGCTTGGCATGGGTTTCTGTTAGCGGAGATGGTGTAGTTGGCACAAATCAAAATAAGAAGGTTTTGTGGGATAAAATCATTGCAAAGTTTCAAGAAAACTGCAATTTAGTTGGCATGGGTTTCTGTGAAAGTTGGAAGGCTTGCTTTGTGAAAAATTTAGTGATTTTTCAATATTTATCAGAATTTAAATATTTTTAGATTAAAATGTTCATAAAATTAATTTACGATAGTCTACATATTTTTTTTTTTTTAAATTTAATTTAAGAAAGAAATAGTCTAAGTTCATTCTTTAATAATTCTAGTCTAAAATTTTAGGCCAAAAATGTTGGAGCAGAAAAACTGTTTCTGGGCTAAAAACTAAATTTTTCGGACGTACTTACATTTAACGCTTTGATTCTCTTGATACTTGTCCCCTACTTGCAAAGCCAAATGTAATAACAACCCTAGATTCCTAATTATATATATTTGCATGATCTTCCTATGATCTTTTCGAAGTAACACGTATACTATGATGAGGCAATAGAGGAAACAATGCCCAACGTAAGGCAGATGATGCACTCCCAGAACCCTATCCTTAGTCTAAAGTCTCGATCACTCCATTCACGATTGAAATGTAAAGCCAATCCATAATTAGGGTATTCGATCTACCTATCATTTATGCTTAATTTTCTCTATCAGTGACGTATACTTTCATTATTATCTTTTCATTATGCAATTGGATGCAGAACATTTGGCTTAGTGATTGAAAGAGAAGGACGCCACTGTTCAAACACATGCCTTTGCCATGATATACAATGGATTTTGAGTATTTGAGGTTGTTTAGGCTTCCAAATTGTATTTTAAATTCTTTAAAAAAAAAATCAAACTTTTCGTTTGTTGTCCTATTAATGTCGTTTTCATGTCGTTCATTTCCCTAAGGCCCTAGAGTTTCCTCAAGGAGTTGTGATTAAGTTATTTAAGCTGTTGGCTTCAATGTAATCACATCTTTCATCAGTAATCAAACAAACCTTTCGGCTTTCTAATAACTATAGTGGATTTCAGAACTTATTCTTCAAGGACTTCTGTTGGTATCCCCTGTTACCTTCGTGTTGCATCGGCAATGTTGCATAATAGTCAAAATTGTTTGCTTTAACGTTATTCTAGATAATGAAGCCACATTTTGATGTCCTCAGTAATGAGACTTAGAAGGGAAGCATCTCGTGCATTCGAAGTCACTTCTTGAATCAAGAGGAAGAGAGTCGCTTTCAAAGAGAACATGAGAAAAGTTAAGCTCCATAGCCCGACGAACACCCTCCCTAACTGCAAGAAACTCCACTGTCACCGAGTTGGAGATATGATCAAATCAACGGACCAAAGCCCCGGTAAAACCACCAGAGCTGCCTCTAAAAAAGTTTTGTTATGCTTGAGTACAAACACCTTTAAGTTTCCGTCGCAAAACCTAAGTTATGGGGCCCAGGATCCAACGTTGAGGTCGAAATCTTGAAAGTTTTTTTTACATATTTATATCATTTTCGTTCCTACATAACTAAATCAATACTAATATCTTAGTATCCATCGATATACACTTAATGAATTTCCGTAAAAACTAAAAACTGATACTCTATAAGCAAGAGGGGCTTTCAGAGCTAGATTTTTGTCATCAGAAATACGTGTTGTCTCAACACGCACTGATCAAAGAACGATGCATAAGTCGGATATTTATATCCCATGTTGTTGATCGAGGAGATAGAAGACACAGAAGACCAAATTATGATGATAAAATAAGTTTCAAGTAATCAGATTTGGATATGGTACGAAAATATTAGGACCAAAATCGTGCCACCCGTCCACCAAGCAGGTCAAATGCGATCACAACCAGACTGGTAAAAACCCTAAACCTAAATGCCTACCAAGTACCGTGTACTTACATTTGAGGCCTTTGAGTGTCTTGACACTTGTCCCCTAGTTGTAAGCCAAATGTAATCACAACCCTAAAATCCTAATTATATATCATTTGCATGATCTTCCCTTGATAACACGTGTATTATGAGGGAATCAAGGAAACAATGTCCAACGTATGGCAGATGATTCACTCCTAGAACCTAAATTCCTAGTAAAGTACCAAGTACCGCGTACTTTAGAGACGATTGTCCCCTAGTTGTAAAGCCAAATGTAATCACAACCCTAAATTCCTAATTATATATGGTTTGCATGATCTTCCTATGATCTTCTCTAAGTAACAAGTGTATTACGAGGCAATCAAGGAAACAATGCCCAACGTAAGGCAGATGATTCACTCCTAGGACCTAACTTCCTAGTAAGTACTATAAGTACCACGTACTTAAATTTGAGGCAATTGTCCCCAACTTGTAAAGCCAAATGTAACCACAACCCTAAATTCCTAATTATATGTGATTTGCATGATCTTCTCTAAGTAACACGTGTATTATGAGTCAAGGAAACAATGTCCAACGTAATGTAGATGACTCACTCCTAGAATCTAATTTTTAGTCCAAAGTCTCCAACATTCCCAAGCACGATTGAAAGGTAAACGCAATCCATAATTAGGGTATTCGACCTACCTATCATTTGTACTTTTCTTTATTAGTCATGTACTTTCTTTGTTATTTTTCCATTATGCAATGTTGCATGATAGTCAAAACTGTTTACTTTCAACGTTATTCTACAATGCTTCATGAAAAAATCAATAAAATGGAAAATTGTTGAACTTTTTATTAATAGTGAGATAATTCATTTTATGGTCAACGATACTGTATTCGTCTAGTTAGTTGATTGTAACTAAATGACTAAGGTCTAAATTTCCATACCATACATAAGAACATGGTGGAAGATGATTGAAACGGAAGGTAGCTACCACACCTCATGAATCATGCATTATATTTAATGGGTGACATAAAGATAACGTAATTTTCGTCTAATTAAGACTCAACCCTAAAGCCGAATCATAAACCCAGTTATTTTATTGGATCTCCCTCATTAAATTATCATTTCCCTGAAAAATATCTAGCAATGTGGTCACTACCCAAAAAGTGACCAATAGTAGCTAGGGTTTTGCATGAGCTTTTGGGTGGCGAGTCTTTTGTTTTAGAAGTTTTTTTTTTTTTTTTTTTTTTTTTTTTTTAAGTGAAACGATAGTGATTTTATTCAAACTAAAAGTCATACAATCATCTAAGAGGGCATCATGGATCATAGCCGGATAATATTTGTAAGCTCCTCAAACCATTGTTCAATCGAATCAAGCATACTCTGTGAGCAATTGAAGCGGCATAATGTCGGACATGTGAGGTTCGCACACCATCAAAAGAACGAAGCCACATTTTTATGTCCTGAGTAATGAGACTTGGAGGGGAAGCATCTCGTGCATTCGAAGTCACTACTTGAATCAACAGGAGAGAGTTATTTTCAAACAGACTCCATTGTCAATGGGTTTGAAATATGATAAAAGCGACTAACCAAAGCCCCAGTAAAACCGCCATAGCTGTCTCTAAAAAAGTGTTGTATGCTTGAGTACCAAAACCTTTAAATTTCAGTCGCAAACCCTTAGTTATGGGGTCAAGGTTCCTACCTTCAGCTCCAAATCCTAAATGTTTTTACATATTTATATCATTGTCGTTCCTAATTAACTAAAACAATATTGAATCTTAATATTCGTAGATATAACTGTAAAGTAAGCTATTGATATTTCCGTTAAAACTAAAAACTGATACTCTATGAGCAAGATGGGCTGTCAGATCTAGACTTTTGTCATCAGGATACGTGTTGTCCCCTCAGGCAGCGATTAAGGAACGATGCATAAGGCAAATATTTATGTCTAAAGAACGATGCATAAGGCAGATATTTATGTCCCATGCTGTTGATCGTGGAGGCAGAAGACACAAAGGGCCAAACTATGGTGAAAAATAGTTGAGAGTTAGGCTGGTCAACTCATGAACTCCTACACGTCTGATAAAATAATTTTCATGTAATCAGATTTGGATATGATAAAAAATAATAGGACCAAAATCGTGCTACCTGTCCACTAGGTAGGCCAAATGCAATCACAAACCAGACTGGTCACAACCCTAAACCTAAATTCCTAGTAAAAAGTACCAAGGAACATGTACTTACATTTGAGGCTTTGAGTGTCCAGACACTTGTCCCCTAGTTGTAAAGCCAAATGTAATCACAACCCTAGATTCCTAATTATATATGATCTGCATGATCTTCGTATGATCTTCTCTAAATAACACGTGTATTATGAGGCAATCAAGGAATCAATGTCCAACGTAAGGCAGATGACTCACTCCTAGAACCCAGTCTTTAATCTAAAGGCTCCAACACTCTCACGCACGATTTAAATGTATACCCAATCCATAATTAGGGTATTCGACCTACCTATCATTTGTACTTTTCTTTATCAATCGTGTAATTTCTTTATTATTATTTTCATTATACAATATTACATGATAGTCAAAACTGTTTATTTTCAACGTTATTTTACAATGCTTTATGAAGGGGAACAATAACATGAAAAATTGTTCAACTTTCTTTTTTATTAAAAGTGAGATAATTCATTTTAGAATCAACGATACTGTATTCGTCTAGTTAGCTGATTCCATTTAAATGACTAAGGGTCTAAATTTTCATACCATACAGAATAAGAATATGGTGAAAGATGATAGAAACAGAAGATAACTTCTAAGCCTCATGAACCATTATCTTTAACGGATGACATAAAAAATAACGTAATTTTCATCTGATCAAGACTCAACACTAAGCCCGAATCATAAGCTCATTCTTTATTGGTTCTCTCATTAAATTATCATTTCTCTAAATAAATATCTAGCAATGTGGTCCTATAACTTGAACAAGACCGAGTGAGAATCCAAGCACAATTTGCATTATCTTACAAAAATATTACCGATGCTTAACTTTTTTTATCGGATTAATCAAATGCAACTTGTCCTTAGTTAGTGCGTGGCTGGTGACTGTGTAATATTATATTGTGACAAGAAACACTATTGGCTCTGTGCTGACCAATCCCCTAACTCCACTTTCCCTACGCTTGTGCCGAGAAGGTGGCGTGTCGGCATCGTAGGGTACCACGTCTGACTATTCTATAATCATATTAACGTAATTAGAAGAAGATAAGCATTTTTAACAGCTAAAACCTGGCTACGTTTCAAGTTTGGATTGGTCCACGTAGCACTTTTCAGAGACCCATGGCGGGTATTTTACTTGGATGAGGATCCTCTCCGAATCCTCTTTATAGGAATCTTAGGAAACCTTACGTCCTAACTGTTCATCATATATCGTACGGCTAATTTTCATTAGGTATTATTTGTGTTTAACTTTAAATAATAAAATTCAAATAATTTTTTACTACATGATATACAATAAACGACTAAAATATAAAAATTCTTAGAATCACCATAATTTGAACCCCGTATCCAAATCCATTTTACTTTGCCAGGCTCAACGGTGGTGACTACCTGCTCATGCTCAATTTATTTATTTATTTTTTATTTTTGGTAGGACATGCTCAATTTTTATAAGGAGGGATTCTCTTTGGATTTAAAGATTAATTAACGACCATTAAAGTAAGTTTCAATGTACAACTTTCAACCAAAACCTAATTCGGGAAACATGGATCTTAGCCATCAGCCCTTAGAAGACTTAGCCATCAGCCCTTAGAATACTCTTTGAGGTTTTTTATTAAATAAAAACGTTATTATTATTCTAACTTATCTAAAAGTAGCCGAGAGTTTGAACCCACAGACGAGTTGAAGAGAAAAAAAAAAAGGTTTAGGATTTATAATTTAGAAAAAAAAATATTTATCCACCAACATAACACTTGCGACGACTCCTAAAGCTATAAACTTCAAGCTTCCAATTAAAAAAATAAAAATAAATAAATAAATAAAAAGCTCTAACCTTCAAATACAACAATAAATATTCTTATTTTTTTGTCCTTTAGTTTCTCCTCTTACTGTCGACATCTATTTTAAAGAAGAAAAACACCACACCAAAGTTGATAAAACGACAAAGAAAATGCCAATAAAATGTGAGAAGATAAGAGCATCTCAAATGAGATATCAAAATATCCAAATCAGCACTAGTAGTAAAAAAAACAATATTTTTTCAACTCAAAAGCCAAATCCGATATGGTATGATATGGATTGTCAACCCTTATTGTTGTTGTCAAAATTAGCAGCAGCTTCAATTTTTTTTTAATTGATTATTAAATGTATTTTATTAATTTTATTATTGAGTTTTTTTTAAACATTTATTATAATTATTAATGTAATAAAATAATATTTTAAATTGACATATCAAGTGGAGATAAAAACTTTAGAAGTTGTTAAAGTGCCACATAGACTGTTAAATTTATATTTTATGTAATATGATTGACATCTCTTTTGGAGATGCCCTAAGATGTGTTAGGGCGTGTTTGTTTGCCCTCACTAATTTTCACTGGACTGGACTGACTTAGCTAGGATTACTGGTCTGTATTTGGTGCGAGTAATTAAGGACTAACTTTAATGAGACTAAGTCGGACTCGTGTCGACTAAATGCTTCACTGATGGTCTTAGCAAGACTCCCCAAAAAGTAAAGGATTGCTAATCCCATTTCCAACACCCGCGTCATTTACACATATGCGTGTCTGCAAGCATGCATCGTTTACAAATCCAACATCTGAAACCTAGGCCTTGTCGAAAGGGAGAGCTCGAGCACAGAGTTGGAGACGGAGGTGAGGCCTGGGTTTGGAATCCATGAAAGCTTTCCAAGTTGAAGGGGAATTGAGGAAGGGGGCGAAGTTAGATGGAGGTGCGCCAGACGTTCCAGGATTCGACTCAATTTTTCTCCTTTTTTTTTTTTTTTTTGTCAAAATGGAAACAAAACAATTTGGGATTTTTTTTTTGTTTGATTTTAATTCGCCATTGTAATTGCTACTGGAGAGGTTGGGTACAATGTTTGGTTTTTGGGTTGAGGTGTTTATTCGCAATTTCCTAATGCGTTGATAGGAAGGCGTTTTGAGAGCAATTATGGACGATACGAAGTAGAGAAAGGAAAAGAAAGTAAGAGAAAAGAAAGGAAAGGTGGAGAGAGATGAGAAAGAGTGAGTCAGATAAAAAAGTATGGATTAATAGTAATAAAATATTAATATGATGAATTAAAATGACAAAAAAAATATTTGGATTCCAAAAATAATTTAGTCCGTGACTTAGTCCAATACTGCACCAAGAGTTTCATTATTCTTGTGCTACTTAATCCATGTCAAGTCATTCCAGCTTAATCCATGAAGTTAATCTTGTCCAATATAGTCTGGTGCAACAAATCACATTTAGTATTCAAAGGATAATTTGTAAGGGAAATTTTTTGAAATGTTATAAGTTATGTAGCTTTTTTAGTTTGTCATATAAACTAAAACTTTAAGGTATTTGTCATATCAACTTTTCAAATTCATTCATTTGTCATCTCACTCATTTTTCATCCAAAATAAGTCATGTGTCTTGCACATCACTTTATTTCAAAGTTATTTCAGAATTTTTAACTCTCAACACCCTTTCAAGATTATTACGGACATATGAAAAATTAATAATTTCAAAAACTTAATATGACAAATCGTTTAAATTTTAGTTCATAAAAAAAAAATTAAAAAATGTGTATAAATTCATTTAACATTTTTAAAAATTCCCAATATTTTAGTCCAACGGCAATTAAAGCAAAACATTCCCAACGCATTAACACAACACTAATTGTCCAACAAATAATTTAGAATTGGTTAGCAGTCCCTACCAACCAATCCAACCGCGTTTTTCAAATTCTTCAACTCCAAAGTTCCAAAGTCCAAACCCTCTTTACCAAATTATTTTATTTTGTGATATTTATCCTCCACCCAATAGTGCTTCCCCATGTGATGTCACCCAATTATGAGTGGGGTCCATGCTTCATCCAATGAGATTTTAGATATCTACACAACTAATCTCCCACCTGTGCCTCCACCATACTCCATGGAACCTCCTTCCAGAACTTTCCCAAGGACCATTCTCTCTCTCCCTCCCTCCCCTGGGGACCATTCTCTCTCTCTCTCTCTCTCTCTCTCCCTCTTTCTTAAATTCTTGCCCCATTGGAGAAAGAGTTAATGGGCAAATTAGAAAATTATTATTAGTATTTTAAAATTTTTATTTGGCATCATAAACTTTCTATTAGTAAAATGAAAAAAAAAACTTATTAAAAATATTTTTAAAATGCTAATAATAATTCCTAATTACAAATACCTCCCAAAAGTCTAGAACGTTCCCAAAGCATTTAAAAAAAAAATTGATTAAATCACTATTTAACCCGCTTGTGCTCTTATTATTTGCAGCTTCTTCTCATGTGACAAAACCTGCCAACTATATATAACGGCTAAAACGACTTTCCCAAAGAAGAAAGAAGAAGTCCAAAGCCTCAATCTTTGCAGCTCCGCCCCCTCCTCTCTCTCTCTCTCTCAATCTATCCTCTCTTTCTCTCTCTTCCTTCCATTTTCAGAACTTATTCTTGCTCAGATTCAGCTCAAATCTTCCTTTCCCTGATCAGAAATCTCGAAAAGTTTGCGCCTTTAAGCTCCTACTCGGAAGCAGGAAGCTCATGACAACCGCAGCTCTGCCTTTTATCTTGCATTTCAACAGCAACCCATGTCAGTTTTTTACTCTCTTAATCTCTTAATTAATCTTCTTGTTCTTGCTTAATTGATTATCAAAATCGGATTTTGAATCCGACCCAGAATTCGATTTCGAAAAAAAAAAATAAAAAACCTAGTGGAAATCGGTGCGAGACTCGATACCCACCAAGATTTTGTTCATATTTCTGCGATTTTCAGCCATGAATTATTTGTACCCAGTGAAAGAAGAGTACCCGGGTTCGACTTCGACTCAATCGGGTCCAGATTTCGACCCGATGGTGATGATGATCCCTCCGCCGCAGCCGATGGAGGGCCTGAACGACACGGGCCCTCCGCCGTTTCTGAACAAGACATACGATATGGTGGACGACCCGGTTTCGAATCGGGTCGTGTCGTGGAGCAGGGAAGGGGGGAGCTTTGTGGTGTGGGACCCACATACTTTTGTGATGAGCCTCCTGCCTAGGTACTTCAAGCACAATAATTTCTCAAGCTTTGTGAGGCAGCTCAACACTTACGTAAGTGTCTGTTTTCACCCCCAAGCTGAAATCTTTAAAAATTGGTTAGTGAAAACTTCAATCCTTTTTCATCAAGTTTTTACAGATCTTCGAAGTTTATATGTATGTGGAAACAATCCGATTCGGTTGAGAACGTAAAATATTCAATTGGAGCACAGATAACCAAAAGGGATGTTCGAAAGTCATTAACTTTACTCAAATCTTATGTGGATGAATACGATCATCGATCTTTAATATGTTGCGTTGTAGTCCCTTGTAATTTTCTTTCTTATATTTTTTAACACTATCAAGAAAATCGTAAGCTAATCCTAAATGTTCTTGATCATATGAGCGTTTTTGTTTTTTTGAATATTTAATTTTGGATAAAAAAAAAAGTTGTTCTCATTTCTTGATACTGTTTTACTTTTTGGTAAATAATGGCTTTCATTTCTTCAATTTCATAACTCATGGTTATACATTACTCTTTTAACTACCTGTTGCTTTTACCCCATCCACTCTTCTCTTCTTTTTAATTTATGCTCCTTTTCAGAGTTGTCCTTTTGGGTGGTGATTTTCGCAATCATTTTTACCCTTCCTACACTTTTCCATGGCTTTCTTTTCTCGAGATTTAATAAATCAAATATGAATTTAGTGACAAAAGTAAAGAGAGAAGCGCAGAATTAGACGAATCGGAGTGAAAATCACTACATTTTTTAAGTTTCTATATTTTGTCTTTCTCATTAGTGGCTCACCTTTCTTGATTTCCACTGGTGTCAAATTTCAAAAGTTGGTAATACAATATTCAGCACTATCTGAGCTCCTTGTGAAGTGCAGAATAATTTAGTCTCTATCTTGCCTCATTCCACCAATACTGAGATAAAAATATTTAGTGTGTATCAAATATTTGATGGGCATTGGTTGAAAGGGTTAATGGAGAAGATAATAGATTTCTGAATCTGATTGGGCAATTAGGGTTTGTAATGTCATTGGTTCTTGGGAATTTTGGTCCTAAATGTAATTAACTTCTGCAGGGTTTTAGAAAGGTTGATCCTGACCGATGGGAGTTTGCCAATGAAGGATTTGTAAGGGGTCAGAAGCATCTTTTGAAGAACATTAAAAGAAGAAAGGCACCTTCTCAGCCTTTTCCGGCACAGCAAACTGTCGGCACTTGTGTGGAACTTGGCCAGTTTGGGCTGGATGGAGAAGTTGATCGGTTGCGGCGTGACAAGCAGGTTCTAATGATGGAACTAGTGAAGCTTAGGCAGCAGCAGCAGAGTACTAGAGCCTACCTTCAGGCCATGGAACAAAGGTTACAAAAGACAGAAATGAAGCAGCGGCAGATGATGGCTTTCTTGGCAAGGGCAATGCAGAACCCGGCTTTTATACAGCAGCTTGTCCAACACAAGGAGAAAAGGAAGGAGCTTGATGAGGCAATGACTAAGAAAAGGAGGAGGCCAATTGATCAAGGAACTAGTGGTGTTGGTGGTGGCGAATCAAGCCTAAGAGGCAAAGGAATAAACCCAGTTAAAAATGAGCCTCTTGAATTTGGCGATTGTGAGTATGAAATGTCGGAGCTAGAAGCACTTGCGATGGAAATGCAAGGATTAGGTAAGGTGAGAAAGGAACAGGGGGAAGTGGTAGAGCCACTAGATAGCGGGGATAAAGAGCTTGATGAAGGATTTTGGGAAGAACTATTTAGTGAGAGATTTAAGGGAGACTTGACCATTCCGAGTGCTGAAGTAGGCGAAGATGAAGATGTGATTATCTTGGCTGATCGCTTAGGTTACGTAGGTTCATCCCCAAAGTAGACTAGCTAGCTGGACTTCTTCTGCATTGCTCTCTCTCTCTCTCTCTCTCTCTCTCTCTCTCTCTCCCGTCTTTGGTTTTCACTTCCTCCCATATCTTTCGCAACAATGCTAAAGTCTTCAACAGTTGTTTTCATAGTCTCTCATTTTGTCTCTGGGGTTTCTCTTCAAGTGCCATTAGGCCATAACTTTCTTCTGGATTTCTTGGTATTGACAGGATAGGGGGATGAGCAAGCAGTTATTTGTGGAAAAGAAACCATCTTTCTTTCTGGTGTTTCTAACCCTGCACATGATAATTGATTGCCTCCGTTTTCTTCTTCTAATAATTTCCTCTCTTCTTTCTTTATCTTGGCTAGGTTGCAGGCATTGCTTGGACAGAACCTTTGGTAACTTTTATCGTTATTTATGGCAAGGTTGTTGTTTATTAATCTATAAAAACCACTGTTCTATGTACCATAAATCAAATTAATTATCTGTCTCTACCTGTTGTAATCTATTTATGGCCTCTCTTAAAGGAATGTAGATTGTTGAGAAGCTGTTAAAATTGAAAAGGAGTTGCAGCAAAAGCTCCAAGAAACCCTAAAACATATTCTTGTTTTTGGGTCCAAGTGACTACATTGGTAGTTTGTCAGTATGATATATTCTGTTACTGAAATGTTGTTTTAATTAGTTAGATGTAAAGAGAGTTAGGTAGTAATGATCTTCATAATGTTACCTTTGTACCGTGTAGATCGTAGATTGGTTCATTTCCGAAATGGTTCTCTCCTCAGTCACTTCGTCAGCTGTGGACTCTCAAAAACTGGTACACTATGCTCTTTAAAACATCACCATAAAACTGTGTTCCTTACCCCGTTGATGTCTTACAGATGAAGACAGGATCCGAGTATGAAAGTAATTCTACAAAAAGCACGAATTCGATCGGTTTGTAAGAGTAATGCAACTTTGGTCTGAAAGATTTTGTAATGTAGATGGCGGTGTCATCTCAACAGCTCAAGTATATTCCTGTAACATCCTGATACTAACACATAAAACCCAGAATAACATTTTTAGAGAATCTGAATTTTGGATTACTAAAGGAGGATAGAAAATTAAGTTCCATGATTAATTTGTACATAAGGTTTCTAGAGAACAAGATGGGAAGTCCATGTTCTCGTGGACTGGTCACCCTTAATAACACTTATCGGCTTCTTACATAAGAGAAACAGAATTATTCTTTCTTAAAACACGGAAAGAAAAGGCTTTGCACTCGAATTGTAATTTGGCTACAAAGAGAAATAAAGTATTTTCCTGCTTTCAAAATTCCTAATCTCTCACCAATTCATGAGATCAACATGCTTTCCCTAGTGCATGACTTCATAGAAATGCTAAAGGTGTTTTTGAATGATCAAAGACATTTTTTACTACGTTGTACATAAAAACTCAAAAGTATTTTCGGGTCTTGGCAACAACACTTAGAGGAGAATCACTTAGCACGGTTCTTTTCTTGGACATGCTTGGATTTAATATAAATTTCAATGTTTTTCTTTAAAGCACTTTCACTGAAGTGCATAAGAAATGCTTTCTACAAAGGCAGTTTCAATTGAACTCTTATCATATCCTCTACTCACAAGTGCAAGTGTACTAGATTTGACTGAAAACGGCGTATCAAGATTAGTCTGAGTTATTCTGAAGGAAAGAGAGAGTCGAGTGTATTTTAAAGAAAGTGGGACAACTATGGTTGCTAATTCAGTTTTCATGTTTGGCGAAAAATATAGTAAGTGTGGATGACACGTGAGAAGTGAGCAAACACAATCTCAAATGAAAATTTACAAAATTAAGCAGTTATACCATCTTCAACTCATAAATGCTAAACCTAACCCCCTTTCCCCTCCCCAACCCCCCCCCCCCCCCCCCACCCCCACGGTAAGATATAATCTTTTTCACCTTCTACCCACCCCTTCTGAATTTTGGCTCTTAATTTGTTCAGTCTAATAACTAAAAGGAGTATGCAAAAATCATTTCTCATTCTACACACACTTATTCTAAAGCTTTCCGTAAGAAACAATTTCAATGGACTTATTGTCGCTTGCCCTTGGTTTCCCTTTTTTTTTTTTTTTTTTTTTTTAGCCTTTCCTTTCATTGATTAGGGCCATCCATTAATTTCACAAACGTGATATCCATCGCTTAAGCCCATGACTTGTCGTTTGGGCCTGCAATTCTGCCCACTCACCCCTATTGCTCATTGCTTCCAACCGTCGTTTGTCTTCGACGACTCCCGCCGTTAACCTCTCTTGTTCTCCTCCCCGGCGTGGGACTGATATAAACTTCTTCCTGTAAGTTCCGTGCAGGAAGGCATTTAGAATTCTTTGGTAAGCTAAGAAGTTCCCCTGATGCATGCATGTGAATATGTGATGACATTTCACCGAAGTTTGAGCCCATAGTTTTAGGCCTAGAAATTCTTGATTTTCATGGGGTTGGAGGAAATCAATTTTCAGATTTCGTTCTGTCTGTAGACTTTAGGCAACTCACATATTTTGTTAGAGGCGGACAGCATGTAGGGCACGGCATTAGATGTTTTATGAGCATGTCACAAGTCAAAAATATGAGATACTTGCAAGTCTGGAGAAGATTAGTGAAGTGCAAGCATGTAAATCTGTGGATAATTTCTTCTCAACAGAAAAAATAGTTACTGGATTAATCCAATATATATACATTTTAAATATATATAATATGTTTGATATTATAAGCCATTTCATGTTCACTCGAAATCATGAATGACTACCTTAGGGTTTACTTGTTTTGTCTTCTACGCCGACACATAAAGTTATTAATTCAGTGTTATAATATTGATGAACAACGTGGTATAAACTCATGGTATAGTGTAATTAAATAGATATAATAAGAACAAAAATAAAATAAATGCATGTGTTATAATTAACATGAATAAATTGATAACACGGTCTAACAATTCGCACTGAAAAATTAGGGTTTACTTCATAAATAAGTTCGCCGCGTAGGCATAGAATAAGATAGATATATATATATATATATATATATATATATATATATATATATATAACATTCATATGTATTTTATATTCTATGCCTTTTCATGTTCCTAAAATTCAAAGCCAAAAACTTGCATGTGAGAATCTGGTGATAGAAAGAACCCGTGAATAAGGCATGGCCCGCACGGTGTTATATTTCTTCCCAATTCATCAAGATTTGCCTTATCTCTGCATGCAATGCAGAATAGATCAAAGTTGTATAAATAAAATAGCTTCAAATTAAAGTAATGTTATTTATATCATGTTTTTGTACCTTATTTTCATACCATTTTATGTGGTATTTGATGTGAACAGTCACATCATTTGAATTAATCAAATTTTTAAATTTAGTTCATTATTTAATAAACAAATAATTAAGAAAAACTAGTTAATTAAATGATGATTGTGGTATATGATGAGTCTTTCTCCTTCATTTCCTTGGGTTTTTCAAATTTTTCCAATGATGTGGGTATCCACATCAGTTGCAACCTAAGGTAGTATAAAAATATAGTATGAATATCATTACTCTTCAAATTAATTAGAATAAGTAAGATGTATATAAGTAGAGCAACTAACATGAAAAAGTTTACTATCACATAACGTTGCAATCTAATAATATAATACTATGTAATAAAAAAAATTACATACAGTATGGTTTTATTAGAACATATCATCACCTTGGTGGTAAACCTATTTCATTTACGTCATTCTCCACAAAATATTGAGATGGCTATCTATCCGAATTTCATATGTACTGCAGTGACTTGAAAGGGTAGTTTTTTGAAGTCTCCACGCTACTAGGGGTTTCTGATTTTTCAAACTTGGCCAAATTGTTAAATAAATTATTAGTGGTCCTACTTTGTTCACTCATCGCTTGTTATCAGTTCCATATCGATAGTAGTTTTATGATAGTGCTTAGCAAAATCCCAATTTTTAATTGAAGGCTCGTCCATATACTTTCAGATGGTAATTACCTTGACAATGACTACCACATAGTATTACAATATTAGTGATATTCTTTTTCACTTGTATTACAGTTTAATAATATATTAGTAGAGACTAAGAGCCAGTTTGAGATTGCTATGCTTTTTTAAAAAAATTGCTTCTGCTGTCTTTAAAGATAATCAGCTGCAAAATAAAGCAGTTGAGCGTTTGATAAACTGTATTTTTAAAGTGTTGTGAGTATGAAAAATAGTGTAAAAGTGTTTGGTAAATTTTGTAAAAGTTATATAATTGTATATAATGGTAAAAATGGATGTGGTAGTGTGGGCAATGACGACTACAACGGTGGCAAGAGCAATGGTTGTGATGGTGGTGGTGATGGTGCCAATAAATGGGTGTGGTGGTTAGGCTGCTTAAATAACAATGGTGGTAAGGGCAACGGCGACTGCGGCAGTTGTGGTGGCAGTGGTGGCAGTTGTGTTCATGGTGGTGGTGGTGGTGGTGATGATGATGGCGGTAAGATGGTAGTGACAATTGTGGTGGTACTGTCATGGGTATGGTTGTGATGGTGGTTGTAATGGTGGTGGTGGTGGTGCTATTGTGGTGTGGTGATGGTGGCAACAATGGTGGTGTAAGAGTTTATGGCTTGTAGTGGTAGGTGATGGTGGTCACTTTGTTCTCCAAAGATAAAATGTATCTAGAAGAATAAATAATGTCATTTTTAAAAATTAATGAGCGTATTACAAGAATTAAAAATATTAATTAAAGGCTAAACTCCATTTTTTAATAAAGCTGCTTTTAAAAGCTGGAAGTCATTGCTTTTAAAATAAGTAGGATATTTTATTTTTACCAAACATTTTTTTACTGCTTAAATTTAAAGTAAGCAGCTTGTGGTGAAAAAAAAAAATTAACACCAAATTGGGCCTAAGACTAAGATTAAGATGTAAAATTATATGGTTCTAAAAGACGCTAGGCACTAGTCGGGCAGCGGGCTAGAGCCTAGGGTCTAGGCAGGGTCTAGGCGAATTTAATTAAATCTATTATATTTTGTGTAAATAAGTGTCTATTTATACTTAAAGTATATATAATTTCATCATAAACTACACAATAGAATTATATATATATATATATATATATATATATATTATGAGCTATTGGAACAAAATGAAAACATGGGAAACAAGCATATAATGTTTGTTCATTTAAGTCAACAAGTCTCTTACAATTTATTGGAAAAAATAAAATGCAAAATGAAAGTTATCTATTTTTTGTCTAAGTGAGTTGCAACCTAGGTGGGTCTTGGCGGGCAGGTGCCTAGGCAGTCTAAGCGGACGCCTTAGTCGGCTTAGGTGTCCTTTCTTAATATTCAAACGCCTAGACATTAATCGGGGCGGTGACCAGCCTCCTAGTACCTAGACGGCGATAGGCGAGGATTTTTAGAATAGTATAATATTCTGACATGGCATGGTCATGCGTGATATATTTGATTTAATTAATATTGTTTTGAAGCCACTTAGTAGTACGGTCTAGTGGTATTCATCTTCACTTGTAAGTGAAAGGTCTTAGCTAGGTTCAATTCTCGCCAAAATGCAAACAGGCTTAGCCCACTCCCCCACTCCTTTAATGTAGATAATATCGTTTGCTAAAAAAAAAATGAACATTGTTTTGAAAGCAACCCTTTTGGTCAAATTATGAGAATTGGTTTCGTATTTTATTATCGTGATGAGTGATAATTAATTTCAAGCTTCATTAAGAAATGAATCCTCCATCGGCCTATGATAGAGTTATCAAGATATGTAAATTACTTATTCCGCAATTATTATTACTCATGAATTGGATCTTATAGCTTTACCCAATTTTAAGTGTACAAAAGAATAAGGCTAAGTCGTAATTGATAAATTTGCCACCAACTTCCAGGACCCTAGCTGGATCCAAATATATGATCACAACGAAGAAAAACTTGACCTTGTTGTCGATCTATCCTATTTGTCAAATGGCCAACTTTTTTTTTGGGGGGGGGGGGGGGGGGGGGGGGGCTAAAACCAAGTTCATAAACAGTAAGAAAACATAATCAACCCAAACACTAAACAACAACAAGGAGAACCCAACAACCACAAGGATCTCTTTGTTTGCCAATTTTCAGTTAACACCAAAAGGATTCAGTTCCTAATTTTACACAAATTTAGGTTAAGTTGGTGAAGAGGGGAACTGGTTGGGCAAAAAAATTTGGGCAATGGTTTTACAGATAATATTGCCTTCTTAGGTTATGATGATGTTACAGTTAAGGTGCTATACTTGCTCTTTTTATTCTAACTTAGTTTATATGATTTATTAATTTTTTTATCTTCATTTTTTTTAATTGTATTTCGGCCAAATGTACATTGCACTGTTTTTCCCTAAAGGTGTTAATCAGTGAAGCATAAATCTCATCTTATCCCAAAAGAAAAGAACGTGAATCTCACTAAAAAGCCCTGCATATTCAAAAGATTTAAAGATCAAAAGAAAACCACATAGGATTCCAAATTTCCAAAGGATTTATATGAGAAACAAACAATTTAGAACAACATGCAGCTCGCAAATGGGGTCATATATGCCCTACACGTTTGAGGCTTAAGGGATTGGTTTTGCATGGTTGCTGCCCATGCTAGTTAAGCCACGCATGGCTTCAAAAGCAAGAGAATCCCTTGCCAAGGACCCTTTTGGTAATCCCAAGGGGACAAAATGGAGAATTTGCATGTGGCTTTAGATTTGGGTTTGGAATAAAGTAAGTTATAAGAGAAAAAGAGCAGACGGTAGAGGGCCTTCTAAATTGCCCCCCTTGGTGGGGTTTGTTTGCTTGGCCACAACAGACACAGAGGAGGGGAAAGAAAAATCCTCAACTATACAATGACCACCAGCAATTGAGTTGAATAAAATTCTAAAACCCCCCAAATAGTTCAATGACAACTTTGCACAAATAATTGCAGATAGAGAAGGTGGTGTGTTTAAATCAACAAAAGTCATTATAAATTCTCAATAATATGGTTTCGGGGTAAGAAATAATATTATTGGCTCTCTCTCTAGTATCTCAATCTAACTGTACCAATTTGAATCAACCGGATATAACAATCACTTCCATACTCATATTCTTACATATCAGTGAATCAATCATGTTAGTAGTAGTGGGGTATTATAAAAAAATAAAGTTAAGAAAGGTCCGTCCATGCATCTCTATTTATCTCTTTGCCTTTTTACCACCTTGACAAAGCTTTTTAAGCTGCTTCGTGTTCTCCTTTAAGTCTTCCTGTAAACAAATATCCCTCCTTTTAATATTCAAATCAAGGTCCTTTTAGGGTTTGGGTGTTTTATTACAGCAACAAAGGAAAAGACAGAAAGTGCCAACGTCATCCTTCCAAAAGAAAAACTAACACAAAAACAATTATTTCATAAAAAAGGAATAGTGAGAGAGAGAAATAAAAAATTACCCAAAATATTTTAGTGGATTTGTGCTTCTTCCTCTTTGCTTTGGCTGACTTCCTTTAGCTCTTTCCCTAAATAGCTATAGCCTTTTCCCTCTACTTTGTGTGTGTGTGTGTTTTTTTTTTTTTTTTTTTTTTTTTAAATTAGACACTTAAAATTAACACATTTGCTTATCAGACATCCATATACAATTGAATTTTACCATCTATATATATAAAGAGAAAAGACAAAAAGGGTAAAACTTTTATAATACTCAAATTATCCTTCTTTCATTAAATTTTGAAAAACTAAATAAACTTAAATGAAAAAACATTAAAAGAAATTGGTGATACATAAGAATGATTGTACCCATATATATATTAAATTGACTTGTTTATACCGAAAAGTATGTATCTAAATGTTTGTACCGAAATATATTATAATGAATTAGTGTATAGAAATGTCTTAATTATAATGAATTTGGGTACCTAAACGTTTGTACGAAATATGTTTATAATTAATAAGTTAGTGTACCTAAATATATGTACCGAAATAAATTATAGTGAATTAGTATAGACTTAGAAAAAGAAAAATCATGAAATTACCAAAAAAAAAAATGACATAAAATATAAATGATGGCATTTAAATAGAATCAAGAGATTAAACTCAATTTCGAATCTTGTACCAGCTTTAATCTAAACTTTATCTTATATAGGGGTTGTAATCTAATTTTCTATTTAAAATAACACCACGCTTTCTTTTTTATCTTTTAGCTTTTTTTAATTTTAGTTTCTTCCAAGAAAATTCAGAAATTTCCAAGTTTTTCTAGCCCCACCATTGTTTTCCTTAGTCTTCCACAGTTCCACCATAATCATCACACAGCTGCAGAAGTAGTACTGTACACTATAAGCCTACAATAACCAGCTGCTTCTGAGTAGTACTGAAATATCCTCTTCATAATTTCCACCTGTCGCTCTCTAACTTGAAATTTATAGAATCATATAAAGAAAAAAAAAAGGAGAGGGTTATTGGATAGTGAAGAGAGAGAGAGAGAGAGAGAGAGAGAGAGAGAGAGAGAGAGAGAGAACATCTTATTGCCTGTATTCTTTCCATGTTGGATTTGCATGGACAACAGCTCTTGATGATGATCTGAGAGAGAGAGAGAGAGAGAGAGAGAGAGAGAGGTTTGTATTGGTGGTATTGCAGAGTTGCTCAGAGAAGCAATCCATGCCATGGCCTAGCTAAGATAGTGACTTGGAGTAGAGATCGAATAACCCATCATCATCAGAATCATCATCATCGTCACTACTTCACGAGATTGAAAATCTTTATATTTTGCTTTTTGACCCCTCAAAAATGAATTTTTTTTTTTCATTTCCCTGCTAATTGTGTGTTCAAAGGTGCAAATAAAAGTGAAGGCTAAAGTGGGATAGAGAAGAAGTTCTCAGATTCTCTAATATCTAAAGATCTATCTCTCTCTCAGTCTCATCTCTCAGCTTATCCAGCTAGCCTTAATTTGTTTTTTCTCTCTTTGGAGTTTTCCTTAGTCCAAAGAAGCTTGGACACTAACCATGTTTCCAATCTCCATGTCCAATTCCACTTCTTTGTCTGAGGAAGCTAATAGTGTTTCTTCAGACTTTGCTGCTGCCTTAAACCCTCTTCTCCTTTCCACCAATATTTCTTCTCATCAGTCTGATCAGCCACCCAACAAAATTAAAAAGAAAAGAAGCCTCCCCGGAAACCCCGGTATGTACTAATCTCTGGTTGATTGATTCCAGATGTTCTAGGATTTGACTTTTGTCGATATAATTACCGGTGTTTTCAGTTGTGTCGCATTAACTTAGAGACTCTCTAGCTTTTTTTTTTTTTTTTTTAAGACAGGCAATATTATACAAAAAATTTCATTTAAATGACTACGGGGAGAGATTCAAACTTGGTTGTGCAGAGGGGAAAGCGCAGCTCTAGCCAACTTGTCTATTTTTAGATTAAAGTAATATCTTTGTTTCATGCGTTCCAGATCCAGATGCTGAAGTGATTGCATTATCCCCAAAAACCCTACTTGCCACAAACAGATTTGTGTGTGAAATTTGCAACAAGGGTTTTCAAAGAGATCAAAACCTGCAGCTTCACAGGAGAGGCCACAACCTTCCATGGAAGCTGAAGCAAAGGAACAGCAAGGATCAGATCAGAAAGAGAGCCTATGTTTGTCCTGAGCCTTCATGTGTTCATCACCATCCTTCAAGAGCACTTGGTGACCTCACAGGGATCAAAAAACACTTTTGCAGGAAGCATGGGGAGAAGAAGTGGAAGTGTGACAAGTGCTCCAAGATCTATGCTGTTCAATCTGATTGGAAGGCTCACTCCAAAACCTGTGGTACAAGAGAATATAGATGTGACTGTGGAACCCTTTTCTCCAGGTGATTAATTAATTTCCCTTTCTTTTCTTTAAACCTAAAAAAAAAATTGGAAATAGTGTTTTTTCTTGAATTTTCATGAGTTCGGACCCAATGTGATCCATACAAAAAATTGGTCTTTTGCTTAAATTGGGAAGTCTCATGTTATAATTTATATCTATCTGAGAACATATCATTGTTTTTTGTTTTTCCATGGGTTTTTGTTTTTGTTTCTGAGGTTGTTTTTACACAGGAATAGTAATAAATTATGCCTGGAATATATATCTGAAGGTTTGAATGCAGTGTTGCAGGTTGCACCAAAATGTACACCATTAATACAAGTGACTGTTGCCTGAAACCTGCCTTCTGTACGTAGATAGTGCTCGTGCTTGAAAATTTAAATGTCAAACTTTTTTTATAAAAAGAACAAAAATTATGTAACTTTTTCGGTTTATATGCCGTGTCCTCAAGTTCATAGACGAAAATAATCCTATTTGGTTTTTCAGATGGAGTCTTCTCTCCACTCCTCTTTCAGTTTCCTCTTCTTCATTCTCTCTCTACAGTGAAGATAAAACAAGAGGATTGATATATGTTAATCTTGAGCGTTCAAATAGTAAGAGAGGGAGGGGAGGGAAGGGAGAGAGGGGAGGAAGGGGAGGGGAAAATGGAAGGTGAGAGAATCCATATCCCTTCCTTTTTTTTTTCCCTGTTCTGTTATTTTTGCGATGGAGTGTCTGCATAGTGCATATCTGGTTGGAGAAGGATTATCTCCCCTCTCCTCTTATTTAAACGGTCGCGATTAAACCACGTCAACATTTTATATTAATTTTTTATAAAAAGAAAAACACAAAATAAGGAGTGTGAAAATATGGGATGGAAAGGGATAAAAAAAAATAGGGAAGAGAATCCTAATTCTATTTGGTCTACAAAACAATGATGGAGAACCTAAGAAAAAGTCAGAGAAATATAAGTACTTTTTGGATATATTTCATGGTTGGGGAAAACCCGTGAACTTGTATTTTATTTTTATTTTATTTTTTCATTATTTTGGCCTTTAGGCATCAAGTATGTGGTATCAATTACTTGCAGAAGGCAGAGAGTCATCATGAAAACTGATAAATCTGCAAAGAATATCTGCTGCTATCCTTCTTTCTCAGTTGCCTTCTTTGGCTTGTGATTTTGTGTATCCTCTTGTTTCATGCACGAGTCCCTTTTTTCAAGTAAATTTTTTTGGATCTTCGTAATTTTCTCCACATTTCCATTATCAATGCTTATTTTTGCATGCATTACTAAACACATCAATCAAATTATAGCATGCATCTTATAAGTATAATTTTTCTTTGGGTTTTTGACGGTTTAATCCCTGTGATCTTATCCCACATGCATGTGCGGAAAACCTTTTTTTATATGTCTTCCATCTATGCAGGAGCGATATTAACAAATGAAATGACACAAATTTGCACCATCACAAATTTGCACCATCTATATGAACAATGTGTTTCTATCATATGCATTTGTTGTGTAGCTGTGTTCTTTGTCTGCTAATTAAATTCCTCCTTATATTTTCTGGACTCTCATTTCATTTATCTTGATCCAAATCAAATTCCAATTTAAGATTAAGGTACATGCTATATACGATGATGATTGATTATAACTTATAACTTGTTAGCTTTGTGATACAACTAAAAATTAACAAGTTGAATTATACAACTAAAGGTAACAAGTCTTCAATTCGACGTTGCATTGGGTTGAATTCGACGTTGCATTGGGTATTTTAGTTCTCATATTGATCAAACTTGCTCCTCTGGCCTGTGATCCAACATTTTTCAGGAAGGATAGCTTCATAACTCACAGGGCGTTTTGTGATGCTTTGGCTGAAGAAAGTGCAAGACTCTCAGCAAACCAATTTGCCACCGCCACAACCACCACCGCTGCAATTACACCTCAAATCTCCCTCTTCCCTTTTCCAACCCACCAACAACAGCACTTCACAAACCCAAACACACCATTGCTTCCCTTCACCACCATCTCCCTCACCCCATGGGACCTACCACAATCTCATCAGAACCCTAACACTAATCCCACCCAAAACTCCCCACTTCATCATCTCATCAAGCCTGAGTCTCATCGCCATTTCCCACCACGACCACCGCAACCACAACAACCCCACAATGGCCTGATCACCTCACCCTTCCAAGGCCTCCACGTCAGCACACAACCCAACTCCAACCCCTCCACGTCATCAGCCCACCTTTCAGCTACTGCACTCCTCCAAAAGGCTGCAGCCGTTGGTGCAGCAGCAGCCCAACAGGGTCAGTCAGCGGGCTTGACCGTGGGAGAGTTTGGAACGGCGAGCCACATGATCTCCACCGAGTATCTAGGCGGGTTCACGTCCGGAGATGTCTCCACGTGGCGCAAGACTGACAGTCTGACAAGAGACTTTCTAGGGCTGAATGGCGATGGCACTGGGAATAATAATAATAATAATAACAACGTTCGCGCTGTTCACGTTAAGGACATGCTACCGTACGCCGGTGGAGTAGGGTTCCATCAGCCGCCGTCTGAGCGTCTTGGTGGCCTTGATTCGCAGCTAAAGCCCCAGGGTTTCGGGTTCGCTGAGACTACTACTGCTTCGGAAACGTGGGGAGACTATTGAGTTGAGTATTCGAGTCAGAAATTTGCGCGCAAGGGTAAAAAGGTAATTTAGCGTTTCTTGAATGGCGGAAATTCCTTTGCCTCGTATGCCCCGAAAAATGATGAAATTAAAATGAAGTCCTTCTCGAGAATATCTTCGTTTTGTAATTGCAGTACTACTTTCCCAGTTTCCCTAAGATTATTTCAAACAGTTCTATATCTTCTTTTCGACTTATTTCTGCATTTTATTTTTCTTCAAATTTGTTAGTTCTAGAATCTATATGACTTATTCAGTCTTTTTCTTATTTTCGTTGAGACCTTCGTTGGTAAAAAAATAGAACAGAAACCCTAACTCTAAATATGAAATGTACGTTACATGAGGGCGTTGCATGGCCGGTGGCCCTATGTTTAGATTTATAATCCTGAAGGTCTGATTGGTAATCTCATTTTATCATCAAAATTTAAGTGAACTTATAAAATTGTATTATTTATGCCGACATTGATCTTGGGCATACTTGGTAATTGGGTACAATTAACGAAATATATGGCTTATCACAACTTATTACAAGCAAATGACCAAAATATTTAAAATTATTGAAAACGTTTTTAGATTAAATATTTTTTTTAAGTTTTAAAAACAATTAAGTGTATCTTGTATGAAAAATCAGTTATGTTATTCTTGTAAAAAACAGTTCAAGTGTTTTTTATAATTAAAAGCATTTCTCAAATTACAACAAGTGAAGCAATCATATCGATAGAGGGTCCCATACGTTCTGGGGATTGACGTATGTACCCTTGGACACTTCAACTCGACCCAACAGCAACGTTGACACTCGAATATACAGTGGTGGCACCATATATACATGCATGCATTATATTTAGTTATTCAGTCACAAATTTGAGAAGTTTTTCTCTGATTAACCGGAGACAGGGATTTGGATTCTAATTTTTTTTTAATATTAATTAATAAGAGAGATCTTTTTTTTTAATTAAAACAATAATGTTACTTTACTCCAACATTGCTATCATAGATAATTATATTGTTGTGAATATAAAAGAAAAAAATAAAGATACACTAAGTTCGAAAGAAGATGAAGCAATAAGAGAAATATCACTGAAGTAAGAAGGAGAAGCAATAAGAGAAATATCATGAAGGAAGGAGTATACATTGTTCTGGGAAAGCTTGTCCGAGTTCACTCATGGCTTTTCTTGTGACTTGCTGCCCCCACTGCATGGCCTTGTACGTTAATTACTTGTGAACTGGCTAGAATAGTAGCTTCAATTGGCCTAGTAGTCAAGCAATGAATTATTAAATTTCAAGTTGGTAAAGTACGTAGATCCGTGAATCACTAGATATATCAAGATCTAATAATTATCATCCGACAAATGCAAGAGATTTTTGTTGTGCCTGAAACACACACACGAGAATATAGGTCATACATCATTATACAAGTAAATAGATAATTAAAATAAATAAATAAAAAATTTTCTCTGCTTGTATAATAATTTATCCCGTGACACATTGAAATATCTCTCAAAAAATGCATAAACAAATGAAAGTGCTCAAAATAATTAAACAAATAAATTATATTCCATGAAGATAATTTTAAGATGTCAAATCATTTATCCATTCCATCTGTGTGATGATTCTTATCATGATTGCTAAGGAGATTATTTTAAAAGTATAACTCTCCTTATATGGATTATCCGCCACCTTATATTTTTGATACAATTTTCGTACCAACATTATAAAATATTATGCCAAAAATATGATGGAGAGTCTCACTTTGAGTCTCCTTAGCATTTCTCTTATGAAGTATGGAGATTTTGGACCAGTGCTAATTTGAGAATTTAAGTATATCTTCATATATAGAGAGATGATTTTCACTCTTTTTTTTTTTTAACTTTTCACATACCTTGCTTTCATTTGGTCATCGTTTTGAATAAATCAAAAGAAAACAACAAACATGATTAAACATGGGAATGCTTGTTTATCATTTTCCATATATATAATTGAGATTTTCTTTCCTCTTTGAAAAAGCATAATGGACAATTTTAAGAGCTTTTTTAGGACACTTGTTTTGGGGTTTTGCGTTAGTGAAAAATTGGGCATTTCAAAGAAACATGGCGTTTTCTAAAGAGAGATAAGTGAGCCCTAGACTATAAAACGTGGCGTAAGCGTGAGTAGAGAAAGGTAAGCTCGGTGTGACAGGGTGTGTGAATCTGTGCTGGGTGTGGTGGTGGTCCGGGGACATGCATACTGGCTAGTGGTACTATAAACCCAGCTAAAGAGAGAAGAAAAGAGAATTAGGAGCAGATGAACAAAAGAAAATGAAAGTCTGTAAAATGTCAACGTTTATGAAAAAGATGTCTCTCTCTCTTTCTCTCTCTCTCTCTCGATACAACTTTGAAAAATAATTCTGAGTCTTCATTTTTTGGTTGACGGACTTGCTCTTTATTAATTTCTGTGCAACATCGCCACAGCCTTTGGTTTGGCAGCACAACCTTGCAACAAACCCTACCATATATAATTGCAGTCATGTTTTTTGTTCATGGACCCGGCAGTTTAATTACATCACATCTTGACCATTGATCCTACCATATATAATTGCAGTCGTGTTTTTCGTGCATGAATTATAGGGTTTAGGGTTTTGAATTTTAAGGTTTGAATCAATCCCAAAAAGGTGTCACTAGCTAATTGGTTTGATTTTCTTTAATTGATGACCATCTTGAATAAAGACCAAATTATCACATCGGGTTAGGACATTGTTCGATCAAGTTCAAATGCCCTACGATGCTCCGATAATTAGAGTTTCATTATGTCTGTATACGGTTGGATAATTGAGATATATTATAAAGTAACTCTCACAAAAATATGTGTCAAAAGCTAAACGATGTCATTACTAATTGCACTAAAATCTTTCATATAAAACCCCACACCTATTGAATTTGAGTGTAAATTAAAAACAATATCAGTATGATTAGTAGTAGGTCACTCAACCATCTCTAAAACTTTATCATGTGATTAATAGTGAATCACTTATCGTCTCTAAAATAACATTCTTTCAAACATTTTTGACCAAATCAAAGGAATGAATCCTTGTTACAACTCAGTATATCCATCAAGAGAGAGAAACCTAGGGATTAATGAAAGGAAGGTATATCCATCGAGAGAGAGGGAGACCTAGGTATTAATGAAAGGAAGGTTTGGGTGGTTATGGTATATATCCAAGCTTTTAGAAAGTTTTGTATATAAGTTGCAGGGTTAATGTACAATATATGCCATTTGCCTTGTAAAAGGGACTGCATCTTTTATCTCTCCCTCTGCTCCCACAACCAGACAAACTAAAAGCTTCTTTCTTCTCTTCTATTCCCTCCCTTTCTCGGCACCCTTGCATGTCATATTCCACCATGGAATCTCACCTCAACGAAAACCCCTCCTTTTCCCTCTCTTAATTTGTCCTTCCAACCCCAATAATTACCAAAACCCATTTTCCATGCTTTTCTATTCTTTTCCCCCTTGTTCTGCAAATTTATACACAAATGAAATTAAGAATGGCATAATTTCCATGACTTCTCTTATCTTTAACTTCCATTTTTTGTGTGTGCAAGAGTCTAGAGAATAAGAACTATTCTTCTTTGAAACGGGATATGTTCATTATCTTCATTCTTCATAAATCACGTGATTCGTACAAAAGGTTAGAAAAGAAGAGAATGAGATACATGATGTGTGAAAAAATGAAGAGAATTAGTGCATTCCCGTTTCAAGGAAGTATTACTCGTCCAAAAGAGGAATGATAGCTAGAAATCACACATCAGTACTTTTCATTTTAAAAAATAATGACTGTTTTTCAAATTCTAATTGCTAAACTGATAAATTTTCAGTACGTCATGGATGAGAATCAAGCCAAGCCAATCATATTAGATTTGAACTCGTTATTTATAGTTGTCCACAAGATCACCGACTTAAAGCGATTAGAATTATGACTAGTGGCAATGTGGCATCAAGCGCTGGTACTTAAATGCTTTCCCCTGCCAAATGAATCTTTTCTGAATAAGAAAATGTTAGGTAAGTTGAGGGATTTTATCAAGAAAATTTGGTGTTTTTAAGACTATTTAATAGTTTCAAAATTACTGAATAATCTGAAAATAACGATAAAAAGTAAATTTAAAAAATCAAACTGTAAAAATTGTTTTAAAAATCAAACTACTTGGTAAATTGGATTGCCAAAGACAAACGTTCCCTTGAATATTGGTTATCTGGCCTCTAAATATTTGCTTCTCTGCACTTTAGAGATTAGATGACCTGTTTGTTCATGTTTTCAGCACGCTTGTGGTCCTTAACTAGTAGGTGTTTCTTTCAGTTGCAAGTAAGACTACTTTGATTGACCCTCCACCATCAATTCAAATGACAAACAAAACACAATGTTCTCAAATCAAACGAAGAAGAAAGACGATATTTCTTTTCATTAACAATTTTACGAGAAATTATTGTGTAGTACTAAATAATGTCGTTATATTCACACAGCATGTCATGAGTTAAATTTCTGGCATTTGTAAATTACACAATGATGACCATGAGAGGCTGAAATACATCTGTGAGTCTTTCTGGCCCCCAAAAGGATTAACTTCCATGACAAAATCATCAACTGGTCACCTCTTCGTTAAAAAAAAAAATTATATTCTCTATACATAAATCAATCCACATGTTACAAGACAAGTGGATATTTACAAAGATTACAGCCTTAATAGTTAATACAAAATTCATCATCCACCAATATTATATCGTTGCGATTTTCAGTACCACGCAATAATTTTTCCAATTTGAGCTATTTTGTCTTGCTTTGACCAAAATTAATAAAAAGCCATTTGTCTTGGTAGACGACGTCGTATTTCGAATGAGGTAACAAAACATATTATCTCAAAAGCTGTCATAAAACACATAACATATCAGACCAAGTAAAAGTTGCAGATCATATCTAACTACATAGAAATAATGAACAACCAATCATACACTCATATGCTTAAAGTTAGTGATGAAATGAATTCTAGGTGCCTGTAAATGAACACTTGTAAAGTACAGTTGAGAATTCAAGCAAAAAGAAAAGTTCCGGTACATGAATATGCATCGATTTGCTCCCCTCAAGATACTGCCGGGGACCAGTTTCTTTGAAGTTTCATCAGACCCCGGGTTTCGGCCCACTCCAGTCTACTCCCAAATACTTATCCAATACGTTCTTGTATGCCTGCAACAAAGAATACAGTACATAAGGATTTGGAACAATGATTTCAGTATCCATCAAGGATTCTGAATCGTGTAGAAGTGCGTTACTTTGTTCTTGAGCAGCTAGTAACATTTTATACCGTACATACAAATATAACGTCTCCAGTCAAATATGAAGGGACAGATATGCAAATGCACAAGCATCGTCATTGGGATGATGTTAGGCCAAAATGTAAAGACGACAAAAAGTCTACGAAGAGTGTTAAATTGGGGGAAACACGGGTTGTCAAGGATCAGAAAATTCATGAGTAGAATAAATTAACAGAATAAGGTTCATTGCTCACCCCAAAAATTACAGTAAAAATGTAAAATAGAAATATGAAGGCCTTATGATCCTTGTTCATTACTTATGACATTGTTCATAACAAAAACAAAAACAAAAGATGAATTCATAACTTATGATCCTTGTTCCCTGCCCCGCTGTAGTCAAGTGGCCTTCTCCACCCGGGACAATGATAGGCAACAAAATCGTACTTCAAATTTTGATAATTTAAGATAGTTAAAATGATAACAATATCAAATGGGAGCACGTCAATTGATTATAGCAGTCCATGACATCGATACTAACTGATTTCGACCAATTACAAATTTGTATAACAAAAAACTAGATTCCTGGTTAATCATTTTATCATGGTAGTTCATAACAAAGAGATGATCATCATCTGGCAGATGAGCCAGTGAACATCTTATTTCCGGAATCAACCCCTACCCAATTTATGGTATCATGCATGCCAGAAGACATGTTTCAACAAGAGCACAGCATTACCTGTTGTGCAAATACTTCTTTCCCATTCAAAATTGCATCCATTGCTGCGAATTGGTCGTCAAATGCCCCATAGAAAGCCTTGTAGAAATTGTTCCTGAAATGACGAATAAGAATAGCAGATTGTAGGTGAATACAGATCTTTACCCTTTTCACTAAAGAATTAATGACAAATTAGCATTTACCGTTCTTCCTCGGTGATCAGTTGATCCATTCCTTCAAATTTGCGGGTAAGCACTTCTGCTCCCACTGGTGAAAGCAAGTTCAGTATTAAAGCCTCCAAAGTTCTTGGAAAACTATTCTGCAAAATATTATATAAAAGTTGCATATAAGACTGAGAAATTTATTTTTATAAAACAAAATGGTAGTGGTTGGTCATTCGAGTCACTAATATATAGTTATCCTACAGTGTCTCCCCTCACCACCTTGCCATGATGGCATTACTAAATGGTATAGCTTATAAGACTCACTAAAAGTCATAGAGCGTAAGAAGGTTAAAAGAAAAGAAGGAAGAGGGGAGTGTCCTGCCCAGCTGCATTCTCGTAAAGAAATACAGAAACGAGACAAAAAGCAGTCAAGCCTTCAAACACTACTGGACTTAATGAAAGGATAAACTATCATGGCTCACTTTTCCGTTAGATGGGACAATTTTCACTGGTAAAAGCGTAGAAACATAGTTATAAAGCACAAGAAACCAGAATAGTAGGCAAAAATAGGGAATAAAGACGGCCTTTGAATCTAAAAGAAATGAAGCTCCTCTAGATGACAACTTTCTCCTATCAAAGTAAGATGACCTGCTAGCTAATTAAGCTGTTACTGTTTGGCATGCAAGACACGCCAAACATTAATAGAAAGACCTTGCTTTATCACTTTCTCTTGATAATAACAAACAACTCTCATGAAACGTGAGTCAACTCGCCTATTAGTCTACAAGTTTAAGTTTTACAGTGAAAGTAAAAATGTTCAAACTCACCACCATGGCAAGAAATACATTTTTCAAAGTGATGGGGTGAAGAGTCCAAAAGATTTTAGCAACTGGATCATCTTCCAAGCTAAACGAACCCGGTCTCACAACTTTGATGCATTCATCTTTCACATTAGCTGCAGAAGCAGTTGTTGAAGCGGATTGCACTGGTTGTCTTTGCTCAGCAGCATTAACATGACCATGAACTAAAGAAATAAGTTCATGAAGAGCAAGGACGGCAAGGGGCTCCAGTACATGCGACATAAATCTTTGTTCTACTTCCTTCCCTTTAAGATCCTTTCTCTCACATGCCTGATCCAAAGCGTTGTCATTGTGATCTGGGTGTAATATCAAGTTAGGGATGTCAGCAAACAGAGGATTTACACGGCCATAAAGATTCACTACAAGCTTTTTTTTTTTTTACCAAATAATCTTAATACATAATGATAATCAGTGAGCTCATAGAAAGTTACAAACTGACCTACTTGTCCTTTTTTAAGCACTATACCAGTATGCTTCTTCATGTTCTCCATTTCAGATAAAGAAGGTACAGGCAGCACTCGGTCCTGTCCTAAAATAAAAAATAATAAAATAAATATACTTATAGTGCTCAATTACAAAACTTCTGATTCAAAGCTAAAAACAAAGGATGAAGAAAACGCAGTCGATGTGACCACAAAGTTTTCAAATACGACAAAAATAAAATGATAAAGCATATACCAATATAGAACAATATGTTTACTTATATGTTTCCATATTGTAACTTAAAACTCGTTATTTTGAAAATAAACGCACAAATAAGAATGTCTACCAATGTGTGTGTTCGTGTGAGAGAGAGAGAGAGAGAGAGGTACACACCATTTCTCTATCTGTCAGTCTTTTGATGCGGATTGGACAAGTAAACGACACATGAGAGAGATACAAAATAATGTTAGCTTGTTCCGTTAATGCTTTGCATACTAACTAAAAGGAAACAAAACCACAAACCTTCTTAATATTATGCGCAGATAATATGCATCCATGTGTTCTGACATGTTTAACGCTACATTGGACCGCCACCAAAAGTTCACGGCAATGGTCAGATCATCACTATCCACCTGGTGGAACCTGTAGCGAAAATAAATAACCACTATGAATAAAATGGTCACGCTAAAGTCTTATATTATAAGAAGACAAAAAAAAAAAAAAAAGACTCCTAATGAACACACTAATGGATATTAAACCTTACCAGCCTTCAGGAATGAAAAGGGCGTCACCTGGCTGAAGAGTAAGCTTCTGCGAGTGCTGCATTAAACATTGTGCTCTTGGATAATTTGAAAAGTTTGGGTTCTCTAAAGGAACAGAACTGCAAGAAGGCGTAAATTATAAGATTGAAAGACTGCAATTCGTTCTCTTTGTTGATAGAACAATAGATACAAATAACTAATAGAAGCATAAAATTTTCATGATTAAATAATTACAAAGATATCTAATCTGTATTCATATTTATTATTTCAGGTACTATACCTGTGATTTGATGCCTCCCCATATATTGGCCTAGGGTATAACATAGGACTTGCTGAAGGAGGCCATAAAACCACTGTGAAACATGCAAGCTTTTATTAGAAAAATTCCAGAAATAAAAAAATCTATTTAGACAAATTTTACACACTAGCATAGTTGGGAACACTGAACAAAGTTAAGTTCTATCTTCAAATCTCAAACCAACTTGTTCTAGAAATCAAATAACCCTTAAATCGGTGGCCTTCTAAGAATAAAACAAAAAAAAAAATCACTTTTGTAGGGATGCAAATTAACAATAAGAGAGAAAATCAATTTGCTTTCTTGGCAGCTAATCATTCAGTGATATAGAGAACCGGCAACATGAAACCTATCTAACCATTCTGAAGTTGGACAGAGTATGATGCACTAAGAGAGCCAGAGAAAATGATTCTACCTTGTTTGCCGCCAGAGACTACGCAGAGAAGGTTATGGTGTGGATCATAGTGAGTACTTGATCTAGCTTGAGCATTGTTCATCCACAAGTTGATAGAAACTATTACTTTGTCCTCCAAAAATACAGGCTAAAGTGGTCATTAGAAATCAAGGATGAGAAAAAAGGATTCATTAGTGGAAGGCTGTAGGATAAACAACAAGGACTAGTACAAGAAACTCACGAACCGTTTGGATATCTTCCCTCAAAGATCCTAGTTGAACCCTCTCTTCAGTTTCAGTATTGATTATTGGGATCTGAATCACATATAATAAAAGTTATGTCCCAAATATGTGACCCTTCAAAGAAAACTAATAAGTCTAACATATTAAAGAAAGTTATCCGAATACTGACTAATCAAGCCATTAACAAAGCCTTTGAAGGTTAAACCTGTGCTAAATAGATTTGTTGAGGAGCATCCTCATAGGGCTTACTGTCATACTCAGATGAAGACTCCAGTAGCCCATGCCGATCTGATTCAACACCGGAACCATCCTCCGAATGATGCATGCGTTTCTTACATAGACCAATGAATGCAGAAAATTGCAGCGGTACCTACAGATGGAAGGGGTAGTAAACTAGTTAGGGCTAATGAGATCCAGAAGAGAGTATTTCAGACCATTCACAAGGGACATACAAATTACTTACCCTCTCATGGCTTCTAATATCACCATTGAATACAGGTGCTGAATCAGATAGCATAGCTTCCACAACACACAATCCAACCCGCTCCTAATTTTCCATTCGTAGAAACCATATAAATCACAAACTTCAATTTAACGAAAGCAAAGAAATCAACGATCTACGCAACGAGCAAATAACTTAAAAATGAAACAAAAAACTACTTGTTAATCCCTGAAAAACTACACAGTCAGCTCCCTGAGGCCTAATTCAGTAGTAGGAATGGATTAGCACACCCAGGGCTCGGAATTAGAAACAGAATTCGAATACGTTAAGCACAAGAACATCATTAAGCAACCATTTGAGGTTGATCCTGATCACATTTCGTTGCGGCTGTGGTAAATTTTTAAGTAGTCGAAAGAAAGCAAAGCAATTTTGACCAGATAATCCCTAATTTCCTCAAATTTACAACCAATCACCGCACAGAACAAAGCAGAACTGGCTGGAACAAAAAATTGAAGGAAAAATACCTGCAAATAATCGAGACCGCCATTACATGGATTCCAATTGGAGAAAGCTTTCCAATCTGTGACGCAGCCGCTGAAAACCTGATGAGAAGAAGAAAGCAAGAACAGACAGAACGAGCGAGAGTGAGCAAATGCTCGTGAATTTTAGAAAGGCGCGAAGAAAATTGCAGTTAATTATGTGAAACAGTAAGGAATTTACGGCGGGAACGTTCTCGGATTCGATCCGAGATGCGAAGTCTGTGGCCGAAGGAACTTCGTTCAATCTTCGAACTCGCAGAGACGACTCCATTGCTGCGCTGATTCGCTCTCCGACTCACTGAGCTCGGTAAACTAGCACACAACCATAGCAGAGCAAGAGAGAGATTTAGGGCGATATGTATTAAAAATTTAAAACGACTGAAAGCGGTTTTAGGAGAAATATTTTTGTTTTAAAAGTATTTAAAATGTTTTCTGCTGTAAGAGTGACAGTTATGTCTTTTCTGAGGAAGTATGTTTATTAATAGTTGATTTTAAAAATATTTTCACCAAAAACGTTTTCAGTAATTTTAAAAATAGATTCAAACGAGTTTTTAATTTAGAGAAAATTGCACAAATGAGTGTGATATCCACACATCTCTTTTTACTTCTCTCACATTCTTTTAATTTTCGGTCATCAGATCGAATGAATTGAAGAATATCAAATGACAGAAATTAACCAAAGAAGTGAAAGAAGTAAAAATGATGTGTGGAAAGCATACCCTACACAAATCACCTAAAAGCCAAACCATTTAAAGAAGCTAGGCCCAAAAGAAAGCCCAATCATGAAGAAAACAAAGTCATGGAGGGAGCCAACGGATTTCTCAACGAAGTAACCGAATTTCAAGCCTCCTTACTTTCTTCAGGAACACTCTCTCTCGATCGATCGATCGATTCAGTTCTGTGGCTGATTGAATTCCAGAGCAAAGATAAAAAAAATGGAGAAAAGAAAGAGATTCGAGACCGCCAAGATTTACGTGGCGTACGGTTTTCTTCTGAGCCTCTTCGGCAATGGCAGTGTTGCTACTGCTCTTTCAATCACCGTGACGGAGTTTGAATGCGTATCAGAGCAGGTTCTGCACGAGGGAGACACCGTCTCCGGAAACTTTGTTGCCATCGACCACGACATCTTCTGGAGCTCCGACCACCCTGGCATCGATTTCACTGTAAGCTCCTAATACAAAACTTTCACGTCAAATAACTGAGCATGTTACACTGTCAGACGGTGTAAATCAAAATCATTACGTAGGTGACATTGTTTCAAAATGTAGAGTCCTAATTTACGAACAACGAAATGTGTCAAATAATTCGTAGAAGATCGTTACATTTCCATTTAAATGGGAGGTGCAATACAACTTATGTGTGGTTTATGCAGGCTACAGCTCCAGGAGGCAGCATTGTGTCTTCTCTGAAAGGAACGTCGGGAGATAAGTTCAAGTTCAAGGCACAGAAAAGCGGAATCTACAAGTTCTGTTTTCGAAATCCTGCTTCGACTCCTGAGACTGTTTCATTCTACATCCATGTTGGCCACATCCCAAATGAGCATGACTTGGCTAAAGACGGTTAGTTCAACGTATTTTTTGCTCCTTGGTAGCGAAATATGTACGGTAGGAGAGTCTTTCGAGTTTGAAATTTTGAGAGGATCCCTTTGATTGTTTGCATCGGATTCTTCATGGTGATAAAATGGGTCACATTCAATTCAGATTGATCGTTACTTAGTTGTTTTTAGCTTTTATTTTACCACATATGTAACGGGGAAAAATTGTTTTTTAGTCAAAATGATCTATAAGATTGACATAACTCTTCATTTTTGTCTCTGAGATTTGAAATCGTTAGAAGTGGTCTTGAGTCCATCATCAATCATTTTAATTATTCCATAAAAAATCTTCATTAAATAAAGATAAAAATATAAAAATACTCTCAATTTTGTCAAATCATTTTGGCCTATTGTTTATTAAATTAATGATATTTTTGTCATTTTCATTCTTATTTAACAAAATTCTTCACATAATGACCAAAATAATTGATAGCGGACAAACTTAATGACCACTTCTATCGATTTCAAACTCAAGGATTAAAGTGATGAATTATACCAATATCAATGACCATTTTGACTAAAACGTCTAAAAAAAACAAGGTCATTTTCATTTATTGTAATTTTGGTGCAGAACACATGGACCCTCTGAATATTAAGATTGACGAGCTGAGAGAGGCATTGGAAGCAATCACAACAGAGCAAAAGTTCCTTAAAGCGCGCGATGCCAGGCATAGATACAGTAAGTGTTGAGATTATGAATCTAGCATTCAAGAACGAATAGACTTTGCATGTGCTTATAAGTTGGGTTATTTTTTATATTATCAATTGGTTTCATGGTGGAACCTCAACTTTCTTCTGTCAATCTCGTACGTTTCCAATTGATTGTGTTATCGTCTAACAACATTTTTGTATGGTTGCAGCAAATGTTAGCACGAACAAACGAGTGATCTACTTCACACTTGCAGAGTACCTTGTATTTGCCGGTGCAAGCGCTCTTCAAGTGCTCTACATCCGCAATCTGTTCAGCAAGTCCGTTGCCTATAACAGAGTTTAATTAGGTTTCCATTTTTCTTAATAATCTTCTTATAAATTCGTAACAAATGTTATTTATCTCTTTTTATTGGTAAATAAGGCAACATTACCAGCACATTTCAAACAGTTTTTAGCCTGCAATTTTTTCTTCTGTTTTCATGTTCAACTGTTAGAATGCGTGATACCGATCATAATCGACCTCATATACTGTGTGTCGAAGTTACAAGTACGAGTAAATGTCGTTTATGTTAGAATTGTGTGGCTCGATAGAAAGCAAGGACGTGATGATGGACTCGGTACCCTATTCAAAAAAGTACAATAACTTGCAATACAAAAATTAGGTCGTTCATTACTGATAGCATTTCCAAATAAAATGTATACTGCAAGAGCATAAAAAGCGACCTCAAGCTAATAAGGCTCTTTCTTTTGCGAGGATTTGGAGGATCATCTATCTTACACAGTTTTACCATTGCTTTGCAAATAAGTTATTTTCATGATTCAAACTTGTAACCTTTCGGTGACAAAAGAAACAACATTTTCGTTCTGTCAAGTCCCTAAACCCTATATTGCTGAAGCATGCTTTAGAAAAAATAGGATAGCTACTTTGCAAAACTAAGATTGGGCATAGTTTAATTGTAGTGGCTCAATAGGCATGTGGGGCTTGGCTAGCTTTTCGCGATAAAAATTTGCATGCACTCGTTGGATACTTGTTGACCTTAAAAACTACCAAGTCTACGTGGCGCGCAGGCCAAGTAACTAATGAGCTAATTACGTCATTCGGTTGTGTGCGGGGCGTGCCAACTCGTCCACCGAGTTCGGCCGAGGAGTAAAATATGATGATGTCGCATTGAGCGCGCTACTGACTTCTTGATCTTTCAACTGCGATCAAGTAAGGAACACGTATCAGCATTTGGGTTCTAGAGCTTGAAGACAAGACTACTAGTTCTGCGAAGTTCAATTTCAAATTCGGCTTTCAACGTGCTGAATCGTAGTAAGGCTGATGAGATGACCTCTACCAACAAGGACTCGAAAATCCTTGCCGACCAAGACTTGGATAAATAAGCAGTTGGTCTCAAAGCAATGCTGTTTATCCAAACTCGAAAATCTTTGTAGAGTTCAATCGGGATTCTACCACCTTCTCCACATAATATGCGACATCAAAATCCTAAATCCCTGATGTAGACCACGTGCATTTGTGATAATGGCCCCAGGAAACAATTCTAATATTTGATGGTATGGTACCATGCATATCATTCCCTCAATGCCACGTGCTTTATTGGATGACTAATCCATCGATTTCTGTAAAACTTTAGAATGGTGCTATACCCATCCTAATATCTTATCTCCACAGTCATCTTATATTTACATTCATCATAAACAGTGAAAAAACAAACTCTTTTCCCACCCACCATTATTTCCAAAATAACCCTTGCTGTAAAAAATAATTATCCTAACAAAATTACCCAATGACTCCAAATATTACCATCCCCAACACCCAACGCCCATCCTCGATCGCCAACCATCGCAGCACTACCATGTTTCGAAAACCGCTTCGGTACCCACTCTATTGTTTCCAAATTGTCCCAAAACAAATACGATCGAAGTTCTAAGTGTGGAGGATGAAAGGTTTATGATATTATTATTATTATTATTAAATCCCATAAGGTTCAGAACATAGCTATATTAATTTATGGATGTTCCAAAACTATCCTGGTTCCAATTCTCAACATTTTTATCTCACTAGGAATTATAACAACTGGGTAGAACTCTGATTGAAATGTCGAATTTGTTTACGATATTTTAGGTTTTTCTGTCAATATAACTATTATCAGGTGTTAATATATGATTGGTTGGTCTTTAGGTTTTTGAAAGTTATTTTATATAAGGATAAATTTGTTAATATTTTTTTTTTTTTTTTAAATGGATGAGGAGATAAGACACTGAGGTGAACTTAATAGTACTCAAATTTTATTAGCCTATTGTCCTCCTTCCTTATCTTTTGCATGGCACCAATCTAATCCAAGGATTGCTTTTAATATTTGAATGCCTAAATCGCAGTTTACGTGGATCTCTATCGTCCAAATTCCCATGCACCAATGACATTCCAATGTGCATCATTATCTTGACTTCATCATTGTGCCAAAACCATGCATCCTGACTATTCAAACCTCATCTTAATGTACCATGCTGCTCTAATCTGATAACAAGAATCCCAAGTCCATTTGAACTGTACTACTTGTTTGGAAATATAATTTGCATCTTATCTATCACGTTTAAGAATATGCCAAAACAATTCATATTAAAAGATAATTATTATGATAAAAACCATAATATTATCCTTTAATAACAAAATTATCTTCACTTTTCCATCCGACGGTTGAGAGCTATGCTCACTCAAAGGCCTTGATGGCACGGGCCGATTATTTAATTTTGGGTCCAAACAATACTATAATTTATCTCATATATACTCGAGTGTTATGATGATATGCCATTATAACTATGAAACACAGACGTTGTGTGCCACAAGTGCATGCAAATTTTTGCTCCTGCCTTAGACACAAGATAATGACGCTTCATATTTTTTATATTATCGACGCTAGGCCAACTTCATTGTCCTGTTTAACATCGAAGCATTTGTATTACGCATGGATAAGTGGTCGTTTTATGCCATTTTCTCTTTGTTTCCATTGCATTGAGAGAATATTACAACTTCAAAATGGAAGAGGCCTCAACAGCTGAAAAATTAGGCCCAACTCTAACCGCTCTTCAACTTGTTTCTTACCAATCAGTCAACGGCCCAGAATTGTTTCATCAAGTAAATATTTTTATTTGGTATTGTGCAGGCAAAATTCCAAGGACTGAAACCTTATCCATTTATGACTCTTAGAATTCCAAATATTTGAAATTCCAATATTATACCTCAATTGTTCGTACTAACTAGGGAGAAGTTTTACCAAGTCCAAAAAACACAAGCAATTAAAAAATTAAAAACATATATGGCTCGATTGAAATTGTTTTTAAAATGATTGAAATCGCTTTTAGAAGAAAAATAAAATATTCTTAAGTTCCAAAAACATTAAAGTGGAAAAAATTCATGATAGTAGAATTTCTTTTATAATTTAATTGTTTTTTTTTTTCTCAAATTTCATTAAGCTAACATGTAAGCATGTTTTCACAATGATAGCTTATTACACATATTATTTAAAATTTTCAGTACTTAAATATGTTAAATTCAAGTTCTGTAAGCATTTTGGATTTTTATTTTTCCACGCCAAACTTCACCAGGGGTAGCTGCCCCAGTGGATCTTAGCTATTTCCATTCTTGCACGTAACTTTACCCTCTTATCTTCGGTTTTAGGATTTATATTCTTCACCCTCATGTTACGTAATAAGTATTTTATTATTCAGACAATAATAGATCAATGTCCAATCGTATTTTATATTTGATTCCTGAAAAGAAAAAAAAAGCCACGGGCCTACTAGAAAAGGGGAAATAAGCTATTGCCATGATGTCAATCAAGAAAAAGCAACACTATGATGGAATCATATGGAAGATTTCACGTTTGAAGTGTTCAAGCCACCAAAATAGTTCAGATTTAAAAAAAAAAGGGATAAAAAAAAGAAAGGAGATTCAAAAGTCAGCCATTCGTAATGTCAAAAGACCGAAACTCTTGCATTTCGCGCGTTTTGATTGGTCGTGGGATCAAAATGGAAGGGAAGGGCTGTGCCGCCGTGGGAGCCACTTTCACGCGGTCTGCGAGATGGCGGGGCCCGCACAAGCGTCTGACTTTTTGATTTTTTTCCTGTCTTCCTTGCAGACACACGCGCGCTTCCAGTGGGGTAGGTCCACGATCTTCATATGTTATAATTTTTGTACGGTAGATTTGGGGAAATCAGGTGATTAGTGGGATTTGATTCGAAGTAGGTACGGCTGATATTCGCATTAGCAGGCGAGTAGAATACAATTATTTCAATTGTTTAGCAAAATGGTGAATGGTCGACACGAGGACCAAATCACGGTTTTGGCGGGAAAATATTATTTCCACAAGGCAGTTCTCGAACGTTAATAAAAAAAAAAAATTCTCGATACTGGTTATTTTAAGTAAAAATTATACTTTTACATTAAAAAGTCAATGTTGATACTATTTTTTTTACCTTTTATTTTATCTTTATTGTTTAAACTCAAAGTTTTTAAGTCATTTTCATTAGTTTTCATATAAAAGAAAATGTCAGAAATAAATATTTAAACCTAATTAGATTAAGAAAATTATTGAATTATTTTTTTTAAACAAACGATATTAACTACACTAAAAGGGTAAGAGGGTAGGTTAAACCTCAAAATAGGTTAACAAATCGTCTTTGACAAGAATTCAACATAAGATCTCTTACTTACAAATGAATAAGAATACCAATAGATCATAGATTAAGTGACGATTTTGTTTTATTTTTAAGTTCTCATGTTTTTTGAAAACCGAAAAATAAAAAGTGAAATTTATTTTTGGGTTTTCAAAATTTGACTTTTAGTTTTTTTGTGGCCAAACTGTCACATCCCGCCCTGGGGGGACCACTTCCCTGGCCCGCTCCACCACCGTAACACGATATTGTCCGCTTTGAGTCCCGACCACGCCGACTTCCCAGTGGGTCACCCATCATGGGATTGCTCTAACCCCTTTCTCGCTTAACTTCGGAGTTCCCATGGAACCTGAAGCCAATGAGCTCCCAAAAGGCATCGTGCTAGGTAGAGATGAAAATATACATATAAGGATCATTTCCTTGAGCGATGTGAGATGTCACAATCCACCCCCCTTAGGGGCCCGACGTCCTCGTCGGCACACCACGGCCAAGGTTAGGCTCTGATACCAAATGTCACATCCAGCCCCGGGGAGGACTACTTTCCGGGCCCGCTCCACCACCGTAGCACAATATTGTCCGTTTTAGGCCTCGACCACGCCCTCATGATTTTGTTTTTGGGAACTCATGAGGTTAAGCGAGAAGGGGGTTAGAGCAATCCCATGATGGGTGACCTACTAGGAAGTTGCTCAAGGGGGACCACTTCCCGGCCCCGCTCCACCACGGTAGCACGATATTGTCAGCTTTGGGCCCCGACCACTCCCTCACGGTTTTGTTTTTGGGAACTCAAGAGGTTAAGCGAAAAGGGGGCTAGAGCAATCTCATGATGGGTGACCTATTGGGAAGTTACTCGTGAGTTCCCAAAAACAAAACCGTGAAGGCATGGTTGAGGCCCAAAGCGGACAATATCGTGCTACGGTGGTGGAGCGGGTCCGGGAAGTGGTCCCCTCGAGCCAGGATGTGACATTTGGTATTAGAGCCTAACCCTGGCCGTGGTGTACCGACGAGGACGTCAGGCCCCTAAGTGGGTGGATTATGACATCCCACATCGCCCATGGGAGTGATCCTTATATGTATATTCCCATCCCTACCTAGCACGAGGCCTTTTGGGAGCTCACTGGCTTCGGGTTCCATGGGAACTCTGAAGTTAAGCAAGAAGGGGGCTAGAGCAATCCCATGATGGGTGACCCACTGGGAAGTTGCTCGTGAGTTCCCAAAAAGCCTCGTGCTAGGTAGGGATGGGAATATACATATAAGGATCACTCCCCTGAACGATGTGGGATGTCACACAAACAGTTTTCAGTAAAAAAACTAAATGAAAATGACTTTCGACAAAAAAAAAAAAAACTAAATGAAAATGACTAAAATTTAGTTCATTTCCACTTGAAATTATCTTATTTCAACTCCTTTAAGACCTATAAAAAGACATTGTATATATGAATGTCACACAAACAGTTTTCAGTAAAAAAAAACTAAATGAAAATGACTTTCGACAAAAAAAAAAAAAACTAAATGAAAATGACTAAAATTTAGTTCATTTCCACTTGAAATTATCTTATTTCGACTCCTTTAAGACCTATAAAAAGACATTGTATATATTAAAAATAGCCATTCATGTCTAAGCTAACCAAAATACCATGATTGAAAGAAAGGAAATGTTATGTTCTGTAATGATAATCGGACCATGCGTCTTTTCTCAAAGGCATAGCTATAGTTTTTGATATTCACGTTTAGGTATTCATAGTTTTGTGCTATCATATGAAATTATCTCGATGTTTAATAAAGTATCTTTTCAATTTTTTTAATAAAAGAAATATTAACGACGGTGTTGCAAATTGACCCCATCATGTTAGCATCAAATTCCTTGTACATTCTCAAAGAAATGTACTTCGAATATTATGCTTTTTTTTTTTTAGAAAATATTACGCATCGGTTTAAACTAGTCTACTACTTCTGATTTCCCATGCTAAATCTATTTGTTACCATTGAAATAACTATCACTTCCTCTTTCATTTACCTAAATTAGCTGCTATGTCACAGTCTAATTCACCTAAATACACCTTTGCCTTTATTTGAATTTGGTGCCAACCTTTGGTTTTAAGTTATATTAAACTGGATGACGCAAATTTAACGGTGTATAATGTAGGGCTGCTCTTAAATTATTTTCTATGCCCAGAAATTATAATCAAATTTGGTTTTTGTTTTCTTTTGTTTAGTCATATTCACACCAAAGGAATTCAACATCCCACACCTCAAAAAAATAAAAAATAAATAAAGGACCGGAAAGGCTCCAACACATGCCAAATTAGAATTTTCTACAAAGAAAAAGAATTTATACAAATTTGTTAAAAAGAACTAGGGTAAATTAGTCACTAATTATCAAAGTTTTAAAAGGCGAAGACGAAATCAAGACATTACATGGATAATTTTGCCTCAAGTGACCTAAAATTATTAATATTTAGTCTAGTTGGAGGGTATGTCATATAATCTAGTTGATTATTTGGTATAGTGAGTTTAAGCCTACTTTCGTTGGGTGGAGGCGTTTTTATCACTGCCCAAGTGCGCCTCAAGGCTCGTTTTTTATAACATTGTTGATGATTGGGTGTAGCGATATTTAGTCTACAGGTTGTACACGTTGTTAGAAAATATTATGCATTTTAGTTTATTGGACGAATTTTTTTATTTGTTAGAAATGTCAGATTACGCACTATACTCATAAAAAATTACAGTTAAGAGTTATAGTTAATAACACATAATATCACCAGGATTATTATAGTAACGTTGAGTTTGAAATTGTGAATAATTACATTGTCAAGATAAAATGTTATATGTGAATGTGATTACGTTACAAAAACGACTATATTGCATAATAATATCGAACATATAATAATGCTTGAGGATTTGATATAACTTTAAACTTTCACCAACTCTTGATCAACATGGTAGCAGGAGTCATAGACATCATGCCCTCCTTAATTAACACTTTAATTAAACTCATTTTAATAAATTGAAAACGTAACATTTGAAATGGCTCATGAGTCTTTTTGACTTCTGATATTATGAACTGCCATAGCTTCACTACTAGTTGATTCCTTTTCAGAAAAATTCTTGAGCATGTTGATACGGTGGCGGGGTCCACTTTTAGTATCGATTTGGCAAACACATTATTCTCCCCCAAATATACAACCATATTATGTTCCAAGTACATGTTAGCATGAAACATGCGGGATGGATCTACTTCCCCACCATACCATAAGTTGTTACAATATAATCATATATCGATCATAATGTTTTTACATAGTAGAGCTCAAGTACCTAAAATTATTAAGTTAATGTATAATTATAACGTTAATTATTTTATCTCGACTCGCTTCACAATGTGGTACAATGAATCAAATTGTTCGATATTTAGGTTTGTACACAATGATCATAATTGTCAAAATTCATCTGAATTGAAGAGTGTGAACCTTTAATTTTATTTTTTTTTTACCAAAAACGGTGTGTTATTCTAATTATCTGGTTACAATAAGACAAGTAAACGCGTTTCGATGTGAATAAATATGTGTATGAAATGATTTTTAATGAGAAATTAAATCATGGTTGGTTATATCATGGGGTTATAGTATGTAGTTGGTCCTAACAAGTGGCACGGAGAAATGAATTTTATTTTGGATTCCTTATCGTGATTTATTTTTATAAATTTATAATATTTTATATAAAATTTTAAACCTATGATTGGCCCGCCCCTAACCTTGGGCTGGGTGTTCGAGTTAGCAGCCATTGTTGCTCTTAGGTCTGGTTTGGTAATGAGGTGATTTTGAAAAAAGATGGTATCAAAAAACGTTGGGAGTTATTTTTGTGTTTGATAAACATTTAGCTTCAGCTTTTTTTTCACAGTTTTGGGTAAAAAAAGCCAAAAACAAGAAGCTTGCAAAACCCAGCTTTGAAAAACCGGCTTTTTCACATCTGTTTTACATAAAAGTTTACCAAACACTATAATACTGTTTTTTTTTCTTTTCAAAAGCACTTTTACAAAAAAGTTTACCAAACACTCTACTGTTTTATTTCACAACTACTTATTCTCACAACACAGCATAATCAGTTGTTTTTCAAAATACAACAATACCAAATCAGTCCTTACCTAACAAGAACAATTATCCTTACGATCAAACAAGGAGCAGACAATCTATGCATTTTACTTGGTTATACGTTTTATACTCATTGATACCCCTGCATGTTCTACACTCTCCATAATGTGCTAGTTCACTCGTACTTAGACGACTAGTAGTATAAGTTAACAATAGTAGTAATAGATTGATACTTTGACCTCTTTAACATTAAGGAGATAAATGCTATTAGACTAATAGCTAATTGATTTACTCTAAGGGCTGATAATGACTTTAGTCTTATAATGGGTTATCAATAATGTGATTTAAATTTGCTTTTGACGATAATCAAATTTAAGACCTCTTCCGTTCTTATTAAACATCCTACACAAATCGTAAAACTTACACATAAATTCATTAAATATTTATCTTATTCTTGCCTGATTCGCTACTGTTTACCCTACATCTTTTATGTTCGATTCTTCATCTCATTTCTTAAACGAACAAAATTGGTAGGATGAAACTGAAAACGAACAAAATTGATTATTATTATTTGGCTCGATTCTTAACTTCGAAGATGAATCGGATATTACCCTAACATAAGATATCTAATAAAATTAGAAAAAGAAAAGAAAAAGGTACGTGCTAAATCCCTTAGCCATTAAGGCACATACAATACTGTTGCATCAACAATTAAATGCTTCCCACCGTAAACATAAACAAAAAAAAGTTTTACCGAAACACTTTCATTACTATTTATTTTTAAACAATAAAAAATATTTTTATTTTAAAAAGTCATTCATAGACTATTCATTTATAACACATTTTCGTCATTTTGATTAAAACTCAAAGTTTTCAAGTTATTTTCATTAGTTTTTCTTAAACAAAAATATAAAGCTCATTTAGATGTACTTTTAAAATGACTAAAAACGTTTTTGATGAAAATATTTTTAGAACAAATCTTTAGTAAAAATATAAGTAAATCTTAGAAAATCACTTAAAGTGCTTATTGAAAGAAACACATAATTGATGATTCTTACAGAAAACACTTTAACTACTTTTAAAACTCAAAAATATTAAACAAAAATATTTTCAATCATTTTAAAAATACATCTATACCAGTATATAATCACTCCACCTCTCAAAAAGATCGCATTTGAATCTTTGATTTGCTTTGCCGGAAGAGAGAGAGAAAAGGACTCATGAGAGAGAGTGGCAGTCACGTCTGGCACGTTCCTATCAAGAAGCCACGTGGAACCCTGGGAGACGTGGATCCCATGCCGACGTGGTCGATGAGAGCATAGAAAAACAACACAACGTTGCTACCAATATTTTTGAATTTTTATTCTAGAGAGAGAAAGAGTTAGAGAGAGAGAGAGTTGAAGTTGAATGAAAGGATATATAGAAAGAAGCGACGAACAAGGCGCGGAGAGGCCGTCCGAGAACACGCACACAGACAACGTTATCATTTATTTCAATTCATTTTTTTTCTCTTTTCTCCTCCAAAGTCCGCGTATCCGCGTTTTCCGCACACCAAAAAATTAAAGAAAAAAAAAGAAAATCGGAAAAAAAAAAAAATTGAACGAAATCCGGGAAGGAAAATCCATCTCGGAGAAGAAAGAAACGCGCAAGAAACGAGCAGCGAAACGCCAAAATTCATCGAGCTCGATACGCCGGATCTTGCTGCTCCGATTCCCGACCCGAATCCGAGTCCGCTCGCTGTCTGTTCGGACGCATTGGTTTATTAGCTCCGTGTTCGTTTTGATTTTCCTGCAATTTTTTTTTGCGGTTTGGGTAAATTTGATTGTGAGGTTTCTGTGGCTGGATCAGATCCTTCCGGTGGAGCTTGGATCTGGTGCGGCGGATGAGAGAGGGGGTGTATGTATTAAGAATCCATAGGGAAAACGATGAAATGGGGAACATTGCTTAAGGACTTAAGGGAGAAGGTCGGTCTCACTCAATCGCCGTCGTCTTCTTTATCTGCTTCTGCTGCCGCCGCCGTCGCTTCTTCGTCCTCGTCGTCGGCTCTCTCTGGCAATAACAATGCTAATTCAGCTCTTCACGGCTCGTACTCTCCTTCAGGGTACTCTACTCTTTCTATTTTTCATTTTTTTCGCTTTTTAAAATTATTGGGTTTTCAATTTTGTAGGTTAATATATTGATAAACTGGTTCATTTTCAGTATTTTGGGTTTAATTTATTTACTAATTTCTTGTTAATTTGGGGGTTTAATGGGTTTTAAGTGGCCGTGGATTGAGTGTTTTGTTAATACTTCAACGGTGTTATGCACTCTAGGGAAGCTTGTAGTTGTTAAATATTTTTGAAGTGAATGAGCTGTGATGAGTATTTGTTGACTTAAGCTTTGCAGCTTGTTGTTTGATCAAATGCTAGATTGTTAGATTTGGCTCATCTAGTTTGTTGTTTGATCAAATGGTCGATTGTTAGATTTGGCTCATCTAGTCTCACCTGTTGGATGGTCTGTTTCGCTATCCATAGAAATTTTGCAGCAACTGATGGTGTGAAAATGGATTTAATTTTAGCTTGTTGGAGTGGTTTAGACTTCAGAGTGTAGCCCATGGTTGCATTGCCTTGGCATCGATGTCATTGACATCTCATTCGTGGCAAGTCCTCAGTGATTATAGGTTATATGTGATCAGCTAATGCACCCGTCCTTTAATGGATCCCTGTTTTAGCATATGGTGGCTTGGGTTAGAGTTTAGTCATCAAACCTCGTGGCTTTAGCTTGTTTGTCGTTGATTGAAACTTTGCGTTCCAAACCTTGATATGCTTGAATGGGTTTATAAAGGAAAATGTAATAGACTATGTCTGATGATGTGATTAAGACATGTAGAATATAACACATAGCTTGTGTGTTAAAACTTGGAGATTTGGCGGATAAAGAGGGTAGTCTATACACACGCATTATAACCTATATATGTATCCATGCAAATAGTTTGTACAAAACAATAGAGGTGAATTATGCAGCTGTTGATTCTGCTGGCCACTAAAAACATGTTTGGATTATCATAAGAAGTAGCAAAAAGTTACTGCAAGCTCTTGGTGCCAAAGTAAAGAGTTAGTGCTGTCTTTTTCAGTGAATCTTAACATAAATTTTGTGAGGGTCAACATCTAAGTTTTATGATTTGCATTCGCATATAAATCTTCCATAAAGGATACATGGTATCAGTTGTTTGTAGTTTCTATATGTCAAATTGATACTGTAGCATTACAAGATCATTAACATCCAATGCCTGTGAAAGCAGAGACAAACATGAATTGGAATTGGACTTCAAGAGATTTTGGGAAGAGTTCCGGTCATCCAGCTCTGAAAAGGTTTTTTTCATTACTTATTCCATATGTTTTCTTTTTTATCAATGTGTTGCAGAATAAATAAGGGGAAAAGGAGCAGAGAGTTTCTGGGTGAAATAGAAGAGGGGGGAATGAGACAGAGATGAAGAGCAATAGGGAGTCGGGGGTTTCAAATATATGATAGTCAATCCTCAAAATACGTTTGGAAAAAAAAGATCCTCAGATAGTTACATCATGAACTATTTATGTAGCCTTTCCAGACATCAGATCTCCAATTAGCTTTCTAACAAACTGAAATCACCAATTAAATCCGCAATAACATCTCTAAATTAGGATAAAACGTTTCAAATCATTAACTTTTATTCTTAAGCAGAATCTTCATCGTATTGTTTGTTGCTTTTATATATTCGCATGCAGTTATTTTTTGTATCTGAAAATAGTGGTTTCTAATTTTTTTTTTTTTTTAATTGTATATGCAGGAGAAAGAAGCGGCCTTGAATTTAACTGTAGATATCTTTTGTAGATTAGTACAGCAACATGCAAATGTAGCTCAATTAGTTACCATGTATGAACCCTCTTCCCCTTTTTCTTGTCTTCTGCATTGATTAGTACATAATTTCTTTGAAAAATGGGAAAAAGATGTAATATTATGATTCATATTGTTATGATAAAATTAACTATGCGAAGGGCTAATTTACCTTGTAATAGAGATGCAAGTGATGTATACAATATTTCCTTTTAAGAAAAATTAATTATTGATTTGACATTTATGTGTGTACCGAATTTGGTTTTGTGGTGCTGCTGCAAATTAAAATAGATCAGTTCCCTGCATAACCAGCAACTTTGTGTTGCTAAAGCTGGGTTGGACAAGTATTGGCTGTTTACTCCACTTTATTTTCTTGTCACTGGTGTCACTGAAAACATGTTTTTCCTCATTTATTTTTGTCAGATCCAATTACCAAAATCTGTTGTCATGTCGAGTTGGAGACATCTATTTGATTTTAATTTGAGTATGCACATATGCATAATTTTGTTTGAATTTTTAAAGCAGTTTTTTCTCATTAGAAAATGAATCATGAAAAATGACTTGCTTGTTTTGGAACTTTTGGTAAAAGTTAAACTCTGCATTTCTATAACTGTTGGTTATAGAAAAATCCGAGTTGGTCTACTAACATACAAGTTTTGATGAACGCAGGTTAGTTGAAACACATATATTCTCATTTGTCCTGGGAAGGGCATTTGTAACAGATATTGAGAAGCTAAAAATCAGCAGCAGAAAAAGATATTTGGATGTAGAAAAAGTGCTGAAGTTTTTTTCAGAAGTCACAAAGGTTGGCTTTTATTTTAGTGGATGTTATCATTGTTTTCTCATCGGTTTCCTGAAGTCATAATCTTATTTACTTCTGTGCAGGATGGCATCAGTCCTGGTTCAAATTTGTTAACTGCTTTACAAGTGCTAGCTTCTGCGGTAAAATTTTATTAATTTCACTAGATTAGGATACTTCTTTGGTTGTGACGGACTTAAATGACTTTTTTGTCTTTCATTCATATGCTGTTAATGCTTGTTTCCTTTTGCTGTTTGCAGCCTATTGATAAACAATCTCTCCTTGATTCGGGCATAATGTGCTGTCTCATTCATATTCTCAATTCCCTTCTGGATCCTGATGAGGCCAATCAGAAGCAAAGGGCTACTGATCATGATGAACTACTCTCAACTGGGAAAGATTATGACGGTGTTCCTGGCCAAGTCCGTCGGCTTGAGGTAGCTTTTGCTTAATGGTACACAAAACCATACATGTTTATTACACATGGATGTATGCAAAGATTGATTTTGAAACCACAATAGGCTTAATTGCTATCTTGTGGTTAGTAGAAGTAGAACCTTGTAGCATTTGAAGCGTGACATTTTTTTAAGATGCCATGATTTGTGGGTATTTTAACATTTTTATTTTTCTTTTTTAGATGTTTATATTTCACATATTTGAACTCCAGCCAGTAGTGTGTGACATTTTTCTCATACTGAACTTGTCTTTGTTTGTATGTTATTGTGCTGTCCATTATCACTTGCCTTATTAGGCCAAACCTCATTATTACTTTATCAGAAATTTTATTTATTTATGTTTGATATTGATTTTTAAGCCTGTTGTACTTGCTATGTTCTTGGTTCATGGTACGTTTTAAATTTTCTTTTTGTTTCTAACCTATAATTATGCAGGTAGAGGGGAGTGTTGTGCATATTATGAAAGCACTGGCAAACCATCCCTTGGCAGCACAAAGTTTGATTGAGGATGATTCTCTTCAGTTGCTCTTTCAGATGGTTGCGAATGGCTCTTTGACAGTCTTCTCTAGATACAAGGAGGGCCTGGTTCTGCTGCACAGCATTCAGCTTCATAGACATGCTATGCAGGTTGATACATTGCATGTATTGCCTGCCGTATTTGTAGAGACATTAGAACCTGTAATTCGGATTTTGTTTGTGCTAACTTGTGCTTATCTTTCCAGATTCTTGGTCTTCTTTTGGTCAATGACAATGGGAGCACTGCAAACTATATTCGCAAACATCATCTGGTATGTAATATATTATATGCGTGCACTGCATTGTAATGGTTAAATAATATACTGAATATGCCTGCTCAACTGACCATGCATACCTCCCACATACCCTCTAATGTTGGATAAGCATATAGTTCTAGCAGGAACATGAGCTAGCCAATGATGATTACACAGGCGGTGCTGACTTTTTTAATGTATTGTTTTCAAAGAATGGCTTGATCCATGGTTTTCTGGTTATCATTTTAAAATTATTCTCACATTATGATTTTCTGTTCCCCCTGTGCAGATTAAAGTTCTTTTAATGGCTGTCAAAGATTTCAATCCTGATTGCGGTGATTCTACATATACCATGGGCATTGTGGATTTGCTGCTTGAATGTGTTGAATTGTCATATAGATCTGGTAATTGGCTCGTCAGTTTTCCTTCTTTAGTTGAACTAACATCTCTTCCTTGTGTTGTATTTTTTTAATATGATTTTCTGCAGCTTAAATATGTGTTGGTTCTGATACATTTTTGGTATGTAGACGCTGGTGGTGTCAGGCTCAGGGAGGATATACATAATGCCCATGGTTATCAGTTCCTCGTTCAGTTTGCTTTAACACTTTCCACAATGTCTGAAAGTCAGGGGTTCCATTCCGTTCAGTATAAATTTTCAGACCAAAATTCTGCTTCAGGCAGTTCCCATGCACAGGATGTTGTAAACATTCAGGATTCCATGGGAGAAAAGGGACCCTTAGATGAACAACTTTCTCCCACACTGTCTAGGTTGCTTGATGTTCTTGTTAATCTAGCTCAAACTGGCCCAACCGAACCGAAAGGTTCCAACTCTTCCCATACCAGGTCCAGTGACCATAGCAGAAGTCGTACACCATCTTCAGACAGATTGGCTGATGAAGTTTGGGAAAAGGACAATAATAAAGTCAAAGACCTTGAAGCAGTTCAGATGTTGCAGGACATTTTCCTCAAAGCAGAAAGCAGGGAGTTGCAAGCAGAAGTTCTGAATAGAATGTTCAAAATATTTTCAAGTCATCTTGAAAATTACAAGTTGTGCCAGCAGTTACGGACTGTTCCACTTTTCATCCTAAATATGGCTGGTTTTCCTCCATCTTTACAAGAGATACTACTAAAAATTCTTGAGTATGCCGTGACTGTTGTAAACTGCGTCCCTGAGCAAGAGTTACTCTCACTTTGTTGCTTGTTGCAGCAACCAATATCATCAGACTTAAAGCACACTGTACTTTCTTTTTTTGTAAAACTTCTATCTTTTGACCAGCAGTACAAAAAGGTCCTCCGAGAAGTTGGTGTCCTGGAGGTTTTGTTGGATGACCTGAAGCAGCACAAGTTGCTTTTGGGTCAAGAGCATCAAAGTGCCAATACTAATCAGTCGGAGAGAAATTCCGGTTCAAGCAGCTTTAAAAAGCACTTGGACAGCAAGGATGTAATTATTTCATCACCCAAACTAATGGAATCTGGTTCAGGGAGGCTTCCTATATTTGAAGTTGATGGTACAATTACTATAGCGTGGGATTGTATGGTCTCTTTATTAAAGAAAACCGAAACCAACCAATCATCTTTCCGTGTGGCTAATGGTGTAACTACTGTTCTTCCGTTTCTTGTGTCTGACACACACCGAGCAGGGGTGCTTAGGGTGTTGTCATGTTTGATCATTGAAGATGGTACCCAGGTTTGTTAACTTTTTTAGTCTACTGTAACTCTGTACAAATTTGAAATTCCGTGGTTTTGCATTCAATTCTTGTCCCTTTATTTATTCTTTTAAATTTTCATTCATATATTTCTGAAATAAAAATTAGTGACAAATCTAGAACTTTCATAACATAGAATCCGTGGATGTCTTAGCAGTTATAGAAGCTTTTGTGCAGACATAGTAGTATTTTAGTCATCGAGCTTTGCCATTGTTGATTGTCGAAATAACTTTAGTTTCTCATATTTGACCAGGCACATCCCGAAGAATTAGGTGTGATTGTTGAAATTCTAAAAAGTGGAATGGTTACCAGTGTTATGGGATCTCAATACAGGCTTCAAAATGATGCAAAATGTGACACTATGGGGGCTTTGTGGCGCATTCTGGGAGTTAATAACTCAGCTCAGAGGGTTTTTGGCGAAGCCACTGGTTTTTCTATTCTTCTTACCACACTCCATAGTTTCCAAGGTGACGGGGAGCGTTCAGATCAATCTTCTTTAGATGTTTACATCAAGGTGTTTACGTATTTGTTGCGTCTAGTGACTGCTGGAGTGTGTGGTAATGCTGTTAATAGGACAAAATTACACACAATTATATCATCCCAAACTTTCTATGATCTTCTATCTGAGTCAGGCTTACTTGGTGTGGACTGTGAAAAGCAAGTCATACAATTATTGTTTGAACTAGCTCTTGAAATTGTGCTTCCACCGTTCTTAACATCAGAAAGTGTTACATCGTCGGATGTGCTTGATAATGAGTCTTCAAGTTTTTCAATAATGACTACATCAGGTTCATTTCATCCTGATAAGGAACGGGTGTTCAACGCTGGTGCTGTCAGAGTTCTTATTCGGTCGTTACTGCTTTTTACTCCAAAGATGCAGCTTGAAGTGCTTAACCTTATTGAAAGGCTTGCTCGTGCTGGTCCCTTCAACCAGGAAAACCTCACCTCTATAGGTGCGAAAAACAATAATTATTGGCTTAAGTATCTAAATTGGTGACCAGTCCTCTCACTTTCTACTTTGTCTAATGTATTTAGGTTGCATTGAACTTCTGCTGGAAACCATTCACCCATTCCTTTTGGGCTCATCTCCACTCCTTAAGCATGCTCTGGAGATTGTGGAAGTTCTTGGGGCATACAGGTAAGACTTGCTACATGTATTGGAATTTATTTGTTTTCTCTGTTCAGTTCTCATTGTCTTTTCACTTTATTTTTATCTAAGTTCTTTTTCTGTGCCATTTATATATGGATTTTTGGGAATGGAGGTGTCTCTCAGCAATTAAGACTGGTGGTTTGACCTTATTCAATTTGAATAACAAGGTTTTTTTTATGTATATGGTGGTAGGCTATCTGCATCAGAACTTCGAATGCTTATTCGTTATGTGTTGCAAATGAGGTCAATGAAGTCAGGTCGTATACTTGTTGACATGATGGAAAGGTTAATTCTCATGGAGGATTCAGAAAATATTTCCCTCGCACCATTTGTAGAGATGGACATGAGCAAGATTGGTCATGCTTCCATTCAGGTTTCTCTGGGAGAAAGATCATGGCCTCCAGCAGCTGGTTATTCATTTGTCTGTTGGTTTCAGTTTCAGAATCTGTTGAAGTTGCAAACAAAAGAAACTGAGTCCAAAGCTGGTTCTTCTAAGAAGTGGAGCAGTTCTGCCGGGCAACATCATGAGCGGCATATTCTCCGGATATTTTCTGTTGGTGCAGCAAATAATGGAAATGCATTCTATGCAGAATTATATATTGACGAGGATGGTGTTCTTACCCTTGCAACTAGCAGTTCTTGCTCCTTATCATTTTCAGGATTGGAACTTGAGGAAGGCAGGTGGCATCACCTTGCAGTTGTACATAGCAAGCCAAATGCTCTTGCTGGATTGTTCCAAGCCAGTGTTGCTTATGTGTATCTTGATGGAAAGCTTAGACACACAGGGAAACTAGGATATTCTCCATCTCCGATTGGGAAACCTTTGCAGGTAACCGTGGGGACTCCGGTTAATTGTGCAAGAGTTAGTGACTTGACCTGGAAGGTCCGTTCTTGCTACCTTTTTGAGGAGGTGCTCACCTCAGGTAGTATTTGTTTCATGTACATTCTTGGTAGAGGATATAGAGGGCTCTACCAGGACACAGATCTTCTTCGTTTTGTCCCCAACCAGGCATGTGGTGGTGGTAGCATGTCTATCTTAGATACCTTGGATGCTGACTTGACCTTGGCTTCTAATACACAGAAGCTTGACATATCTAGTAAGCAAGTAGACTCCAAGGCAGATGGCAGTGGAATTGTTTGGGATTTGGAGAGACTAGGTTATCTCTCTTCACAGCTCTCTGGGAAGAAGCTTATATTCGCATTTGATGGAACCTGTGCAGAAGCTATTCGAGCATCAGGGGAGCTCTCCATGCTCAATCTAGTTGATCCATTGTCGGCAGCTGCTTCTCCTATTGGGGGTATGTTTAAGACTATGGCTCACATATTGGGTCCAAATTTTCACATTTATATGATTATATACGTATATATGCATGTATGTATGTGAAAAACTGGCGGATCTAGAGTTTTAGAATTCCCCTCTATTTCCATTGTTCTCATTTTTTGTTTTGTGCAGGTATACCACGATTTGGGCGTCTTTATGGGGATATTTACCTATGTAGTCAATGTGTAATCGGTGATACTATCTGCCTGGTTGGTGGGATGACCGTTATCCTGGCCTTAGTTGAGGCTGCTGAGACTAGGGACATGCTACAAATGGCCCTTACTTTACTGGCCTCTGCCCTTCATCAGAATCCTCAGAATGTGAGAGACATGCAAAAATGCCGGGGATACCATTTGTTGGCTCTCTTTTTGCGTCGTCGAATGTCACTGTTTGACATGCAATCTCTTGAGATCTTTTTCCAGATTGCTGCTTGTGAAGCTTCATTTTCGGAACCAAGGAAGTTGAAATATAATCGGACTAATTTGTCACCGGTTACAACTATGCACGAAACCAGTTTTGAGGAAGTTAATTTGTCAAGGTTTCGTGATGAGTTTTCTTCTGTTGGATCTCAAGGAGACATGGATGATTTTTCTGCACCAAAAGATTCATATAGTCATATTTCGGAGCTTGAAAGTGCTGATATTCCGGATGAAACCTCAAATTGCATTGTCTTGTCAAATGAAGACATGGTTGAACATGTCTTGTTGGATTGGACATTGTGGGTAACGGCTCCAGTTGCAATTCAAATTGCACTTCTTGGTTTTCTAGAGCATCTAGTGTCCATGCACTGGTACAGAAATCATAACCTTACTGTTCTGCGCCGAATAAACCTTGTTCAACATTTATTAGTTACTCTACAGCGGGGTGATGTTGAAGTTCCTGTTTTGGAGAAATTGGTTGTATTGCTTGGTGTCATTTTAGAAGATGGGTTTCTCTCTTCTGAACTGGAACATGTGGTTCGGTTTGTGATCATGACATTTGATCCACCTGACTTGACACCCCGACATCCAATAGTGCGTGAGGCCATGGGAAAGCATGTAATTGTGAGAAACATGCTACTGGAGATGCTTATTGATCTGCAAGTAACCATTAAATCTGAAGAATTGCTTGAGCAGTGGCATAAGATTGTTTCTTCTAAATTGATTACATATTTTCTAGACGAATCTGTTCACCCAACAAGTATGAGATGGATCATGACTCTTCTAGGAGTTTGTCTTACTTCGTCTCCTACATTTGCGCTAAAGTTTCGGACAAGTGGAGGTTATCAAGGCTTGACCCGGGTGCTTCCAAGCTTCTATGATTCCCCAGACATATATTACATTTTGTTCTGTCTGATATTCGGAAAGACTGTCTATCCTAGATTGCCAGAAGTTCGCATGCTAGACTTTCATGCACTTATGCCAAATGATGGAAGTAATGTGGAGCTGAAATTTGTAGAATTGTTGGAATCTGTTATTACCATGGCAAAATCTACATTTGATAGGCTGAGCATTCAGTCAATGCTTGCTCACCAATCTGGTAATCTTTCCCAGGTTGGTGCTGGCCTTGTGGCAGAACTCGTGAATGGAAATGCAGACATGGCCGGGGAGCTTCAAGGTGAAGCATTGATGCATAAAACATATGCGGCACGCTTAATGGGTGGGGAGGCATCAGCCCCTTTTGCTGCTACTTCGGTCTTGAGATTTATGGTTGATTTGGCAAAAATGTGCCCCCGTTTCACTGCTGTCTGCAAACGAGCAGAGTTTCTCGAAAGCTGCATTGACCTATATTTTTCTTGTGTCAGGTTTGTCATGGGACTGAATATTTTCTGACATTGATACTGTTAATTTACTGGCTTTTCTTAGAACTTCTCTTTTTACTGAACTCATTATCTTGTTTCTTACAGAGCGGCCCATGCTGTGAAGATGGCGAAGGAGCTATCTGTAAAGGCAGAAGAGAAGAACTTGAATGATTGTGACGATACTTGTAGTTCACAGAACACGTTTTCTAGCCTACCTCATGAACAGGATCAGTCTGCCAAAACCTCCATTAGTGTTGGAAGCTTCCCTCCTGGTCAGGTGAGTTCAAGTTCTGAAGACACGGCTGTTCCCCTAAATTCTGGGGCCGATGATAAAGCAAAGACCAAGGCTACTACAGCCCAGCAGGAATTGCACATATCAGTGCAAGATGATGTACAAGCTGTTCAGAGCTTAGATGGTGACAATGCTGACCAGGTTTCTGCCACATCCAGCACACATGATTTCAGTTTCCGTAAGAAGGTCACCCTGGAACCCCTTAAACCAGTGGATTCTGAGAGTTCCGCATCTTTTACCATGCTTGATTCTCCCAATTTATCAGAGAAGTCTAGTTTGAGACTCCCACTTACACCCTCTCCTTCTCCTGTTTTAGCATTGACATCTTGGCTGGGAAGTGCAGGCTATAATGAATTCAAATCTCCCTTGGTTGCCACTCCTTCCATTGATTCTTCTGCGATTACCACTGAATTTGATCCATCTGCAGAGCTGAAGTCTCCTGGGCCTTCTAATGCAAGTAATTTTTTTTCAGCTAGTCCAAAGCTACTTCTTGAAATGGATGATTGTGGCTATGGAGGTGGTCCTTGTCCTGCTGGAGCCACTGCAGTTTTAGATTTTATTGCAGAAGTTCTTTCTGAGTTTGTGACCGAGCAAATTAAAGCATCACAGATTATAGAGGGAATCTTGGAAAGTGTTCCATTATATGTTGATGCAGATTCTATGTTGGTATTCCAAGGATTGTGCCTTAGTAGACTGATGAACTTTCTGGAAAGGCGTCTCTTGCGCGATGATGAAGAAAATGAGAAAAAGCTAGATAAAAATCGTTGGTCCTCAAATTTAGATTCATTATGCTGGATGATAGTGGATCGTGCATATATGGGCGCTTTTCCTCAACCCTCTGGAATACTAAAGACGCTTGAGTTCTTATTATCTATGCTACAATTAGCAAATAAAGATGGCCGAATTGAAGAAGCTACTCCTAGTGGGAAGAGCCTCTTATCTATTGGAAGAGGGAGCAGACAACTTGATGCTTATATACATTCAATTCTTAAAAACACAAATCGTATGATACTGTATTGTTTTCTGCCATCATTCTTGTCTTCAATAGGAGAAGATGTTCTGCTTTTGTGCTTAGGTTTGCTAGTTGAATCAAAGAAGAGAGCTTCCTCCAACTCTTCACATGATAATTCAGGAATTAATATCGGCACAGTCTTACAGTTATTAGTTGCTCACCGGCGAATTATATTCTGTCCCAGCAATATGGATACCGATATAAATTGTTGTCTTTGTGTCAATTTAATATCTCTCCTGCATGACCAACGACAGAATGTGCAGAACATGGCTGTTGATATTGTCAAGTATCTCCTGGTGCATCGTCGGGTAGCTCTAGAAGATCTGCTGGTTTCTAAGCCAAATCAAGGACACCAACTGGATGTGCTACATGGGGGATTTGACAAGTTATTAACATTGACTGAAAATTTATCATCTTTCTTTGAATGGCTTCAGAGTTCTGAAGCGATGGTGAATAAAGTACTAGAGCAGTGTGCTTCCATTATGTGGGTACAGTACATTACTGGATCAGCAAAATTTCCAGGAGTGAGAATTAAAGCTATGGAGGGTCGTCGCAAGAGAGAAATGGGGAGAAAATCTAGGGATACGTCAAAGTTAGATATAAAGCACTGGGAGCAGGTGAATGAACGGAGATATGCACTGGAATTGGTGCGTGATGCAATGTCCACTGAACTGAGAGTGGTGCGTCAAGACAAGTATGGATGGGTTCTGCATGCTGAGAGTGAGTGGCAAACGTATCTTCAACAACTTGTCCATGAGCGGGGAATATTCCCAATGCGAAAATCCTCTGTTAATCAGGATCCTGATTGGCAGCTTTGTCCAATTGAAGGTCCATACAGGATGCGCAAAAAACTTGAGCGCTGCAGATTGAAACTTGATACTATCCAAAATGTTCTTGATGGACAATTTGAAGTAAGGGAAGCACAGCTGTCCAAAGAGAATAATGAGAATGATCTGGATGCTTCTGATAATGATTCTGAGTCATACTTTCAACTTTTGACTGATGGTGCCAAACAGAATGGCCTTGATGGTGAACTGTATGAAAGGTCATTTCTTAAAGAGCCTGATAATGCCAAAGATGTTGCTTCTGTTAGTCGTGAATGGAATGATGATAGAGCTAGTAGTATCAATGAAGCAAGTTTGCACTCTGCACTCGAGTTTGGTGGAAAATCTAGTTCAGCATCTGTCCCCATGGATGACAGTGTACATGAAAGATCTGACCTAGGGTCTCCATGGCAATCTTCTTCTGCAAGAATTGATGATGTCAAAGTCACAGATGATAAATCGGATAAGGAACTCCATGATAATGGTGAATACCTGATCAGGCCTTATCTGGAACCTTTTGAAAAGATACGATTTCGGTATAATTGTGAACGAGTTATGGGTCTGGACAAGCATGATGGTATATTTTTAATAGGCGAGCATTCTCTGTATGTGATTGAAAATTTCTATATCGATGACTCTGGGTGTATTTGTGAAAAGGAATGCGAAGATGAACTCTCTATAATTGATCAGGCTCTTGGTGTAAAGAAGGATGTTACTATGGATTTCCATTCAAAGTCAACTTCATCTTGGGGAGCAACAGTAAAGTCAGGAGTTGGGGGAAGAGCATGGGCCTACAATGGCGGTGCATGGGGAAAGGAGAAAGTCTGTACTAGTGGTAATCTACCTCACCCGTGGAACATGTGGAAACTGAACAGTGTTCATGAGCTTTTGAAGCGTGATTACCAGCTGCGTCCTGTTGCTATTGAAATCTTTAGCATGGATGGATGTAATGATCTTTTGGTGTTCCACAAAAAAGAAAGGGAAGAAGTTTTCAAAAATCTAGTAGCCATGAATCTTCCCAGAAATAGCATGTAAGCAATCAATTCCCAGTTCCCTCTAATTTTTTTTTCCAATATTTCTTTTCGTGTTATAATTGTTGTATTTGTATATTTTTGCATGATTTTTTTGGTCTACTAGTGTGTGTATGTCTGTCTTTGTGTGTGTTTTGTTTGTGTGCCCTTTTGGGACTCGGGATGTTGAAACTGTGCAAGTTTATATTGTGGAACATAGCATTTAAGTAAGATATGAACTGCAAATTTACCTATATTAGTGTTTTACTTGTGTATTGATGGTTTTCCTGCCTAATATCTTTTGTATCACCTTTGGGATTTTTGCCAGTAATTTTTTAATTTGTAATTCTATTCCTTGCTTTAGGTTGGACACAACCATATCAGGATCAGCAAAACAAGAAAGCAATGAGGGTAGCCGCCTATTTAAGTCAATGGCCAAGTCCTTTTCAAAGAGGTGGCAAAATGGAGAAATAAGCAATTTCCAGTACCTCATGCATCTCAACACGTTGGCAGGACGGGGATACAGTGATCTTACCCAATATCCAGTGTTTCCATGGGTTCTTGCAGATTATGAGAGTGAAAACCTGGACTTATCAGATCCCAAAACTTTTCGTGGACTTGACAAACCGATGGGTTGTCAAACATTAGAGGGCAGAGAAGAATTCAGGAAAAGGTAATATCAATTCCACTGGTTTATTCTTATTTCACTTTTAAGTTTTAAGTTGTGTTTTCTTTGATTACAGTTTTTCCTGTTTTATTTCTATATAGTTGTTTTAACCACATGAAGCACTTTAGCATGGTTTTCTATATGCAGAAATACTTTTTTGGATGTATGTTATCAGCACTGTTTATTTATTCATCTTATGTTTCCTTCTCTACTCAGGTACGAGAGCTGGGATGATCCGGAGGTCCCAAAGTTCCATTATGGTTCTCATTATTCCAGTGCTGGGATTGTCCTCTTCTATCTTCTACGCCTACCACCTTTCAGTACAGAGAATCAAAAGCTACAGGGAGGGCAATTTGACCATGCTGATCGTCTTTTTAATAGTATTAAAGATACTTGGTTCAGTGCAGCTGGAAGGGGCAACACATCAGATGTGAAGGAGTTGATTCCTGAATTTTTCTACATGCCAGAGTTCCTGGAAAATCGTTTCAATCTTGATTTGGGAGAGAAGCAATCAGGAGAGAAGGTGAAACATCTTAATCCCTTACTAAGAATAAGAATTATTTGATGTTCAAGAGTCGTTAACCACCCTTGAGGGCCCAAATGCATATACCATTTTGGTAGGCTTGTACAACTTTCTATTGTACATTCTAATAAACAAAATATTGTGCTTTCTAATAAACAAAATAAGATGCTCTAACAAAAGTTTCTTTTGTTGGTACATACAATTTTGAAAATGCTATTAAGGTAGTAATAGTTAAGGTAGGGGAAATGGGGTTTTTTGTGCTCTAGCCAAATGCCACTTTTTTTTTTGAGAGCAAGAGCCCAATGCTACTTGAATCTTCTTTATTTTCTTTCTACTATTTGAGAATTTAAACATTATCTCTTTAATTTCTATCATTAGGTTGGTGATGTTGGCTTACCTCCATGGGCTAAGGGCAGTGCTAGAGAATTCATCAAGAAGCACAGGGAGGCCCTGGAATCTGATTACGTTTCACAAAATTTGCATCATTGGATAGATCTCATTTTTGGATATAAACAGAGAGGAAAGGTTCGTATTGAGATTCATTCTTGGCATGCTGCAACTCATTCATAAGCTTTTAATAGGCCTCATAACGTTGCACTTGTGCACCTGGAAGTTCTTCAGAGAAATTTGTGGCATCATTTTAGTTTCATCTTTCAGCTCAGTATTTACCGCACCTAGAGACAAATTGCCCACATATATGTGATTGCATGAGATATACCCAAACCTAACTTGAACTGGTGAATAGTGAAGTCCTCATCTTTGCATGTGCTTATTTCAATTTGATAAAGCAATTGTTGGCTGAAAATTTGCTGAGATATAATACTACCCGACTATTTTTCTATTCTGGATCATATTGTGCCAAGCATTTGTGTTTACCGCACTTCTTCTGGTCCTGACTTAGTGTTCTACTTTACTCTTTCTGTTTTGGTTTGCTTTTCATTATAAATTTCCTTGAAATTGACAGGCAGCTGAGGAAGCTGTGAATGTTTTCTATCACTACACGTACGAGGGGAGTGTAGACATAGACTCGGTGACAGATCCTGCAATGAAAGCCTCAATTCTAGCACAGATTAATCATTTTGGGCAGACACCCAAACAGCTATTCCTCAAACCCCATGTGAAAAGGCAGGTCAACAGAAGGGTTCCTCATCCACTTAAGTACTCGCACCATCTCGTTCAGCATGAGATACGCAAGACATCGTCTTCGATAACTCAGATTGTTACTGTCAATGAGAAAATCCTAGTGGCAGGAACAAATTGTTTGCTTAAGCCAAGAACGTATACCAAGTATGTTGCATGGGGTTTCCCAGATCGTAGCTTAAGATTTATGAGCTATGATCAAGATCGACTCCTATCGACACACGAGAATCTTCATGGGGGCAACCAGATTCAGTGTACTGGCGTTAGCCATGATGGTCAGATTCTGGTCACTGGGGCTGATGATGGTTTAGTTTCTGTTTGGAGAATCAGTAATTATGGCCCCCGTGTCTTGAGACGCTTGCAGTTGGAGAAGGCACTTTGCGCCCACGCATCCAGAATTACATGTCTTCATGTTAGCCAGCCTTACATGCTGATTGTGAGTGGATCAGATGACTGCACTGTTGTTATATGGGATCTCAGCTCCTTGGTTTTTGTTAGGCAGCTCCCTGAGTTTCCAGCGCCGATTTCTGCGATTTATGTGAATGACTTGACAGGGGATATTGTGACGGCAGCTGGAATTTTACTTGCAGTTTGGAGCGTTAATGGGGACTGCCTTGCAATGGTTAACACGTCTCAATTGCCTTCTGATTCAATTCTTTCTGTTACAAGTAGTTCAATTTCTGATTGGCTGGACGCAAACTGGTTTGTAACGGGTCATCAAAGTGGGGCTGTTAAGGTGTGGCAAATGGTTCACCACACCAACCTAGAGAGTTCCCAACAGAAGTCAACGAGCAATGGGATGGGTGGTTTAAATCTCAATGATAAAGTGCCAGAGTACAGGTTGGTCCTCCACAAGGTGCTCAAGTTTCATAAGCATCCCGTTACTGCCCTTCTCCTTACAAATGACCTCAAGCAGTTACTAAGCGGGGATTCTGGCGGGCATTTGTTGTCATGGACAGTGCCAGAGGAGAGCTTGAGAGCATCAATGAATCAGGGGTGATGATCCTAAAATATGATTCAAGTGTGATAACTTCAGCAAATGGGGCAGCCCTTGGTTCTAACTAAGACCCGAACCCTCGTGATGAAAAGAACAGAAGTGCGTCTCAAGCTAAAGGGTACAAATGTGACAGCAGGGCTGGCCTGGACCGGAACAGGAGAAAACTACAGAGGATTGACAGTAAAGACAAAGCCACTCATAAACTAATTGTTAAGTGTTGAAAACCACGCAAGCATGCTGCCTATCAGGATCTTTGCTACACCAGGTTGAGCATCTGATTGGGAAGGCGATACTCGATGCTTTTAGGATGAATATAGGAGGATGCTCTCCATTTCGGACGAGATGTGTCCAAGTCTTACAGGTATTTTGGTTGGTTTGTTATTTTTAATGTAAATAGTTGGACTAACACGGTGTGTGATGGAAGTTGTATAGCAGAGAAGTGTGCCAGGAATGGGGACGTTTGGGTGAAAAATGATCGGTCCAGTGTGAAATTGGTCTATTGTGGGCATTTTTTGGCTACAATTCTTTTTGTAATAGTGCATTTTGGGCACTTATTATTGCCCATTTCTTTTTGTAAAATTTACCCCTCATGAACAAAAGGTTGTGTTTTGTTTTCGATTAGGTAGTGGAATCATTCTAATTCACAACTTCTCGAGCGTTTACTAGAACGTTAGTATTACAATTATTCTAATTCTTTACTCGAGCGTTTACTAGAACGTTAGTATTAAAATTATTTTGATTCTTTACTTCGTTGTGGTTAGTATTGAATACAAAATCAAAACCATGTTAGTTTACAATTTATAATCACCTGTGCCCAACTTATCTAATTTTTGACTTTCTCGTCCTCAATAAGTAAACATGTCATTATTTTAAAATTGGTAATAACAAAATGCATCTTGGAAAAAAATAACCGATGTTGATATTTTTTTTTTGAGATCAGTTGTTTGTAGTATTGGGTGGTCTGCTTGCACTCAAAATTGAATTCCGCTACACTTGAGTTTGAATCTCCGTCCTAGTACATCAAGGCTCAATATAAAACGCATGCATTACACTCATTATGCGCTACAATATAGTCCCGCGCAGCGCTTGCGTTTGCCATGCACGTACTCGGCTAATGTAATGGCTACTTCAACCCGACACTACTGCTCCTCCACTTCCGCCGCCGTGCACCGCCATTCCATGTTGAAGAAAGCTCTGCCAAACCCGATTCTCCACTTCTCCAAACACCCTCAAAACCCCATTAAATTACCTTCCTTGAAGGAGGTTTGCGACGGAGGAAGCCTCAGGGAAGCTTTTCACTCACTCGGCAGTTTGCTCACGCATCCAAATTCCCTTCAGCTTTCTCTGGATGCGGCTTACTCGCCGGTCCTCGAGCTCTGCGCAAACGAGAAGGCTCTCTCAGAAGGGCAGCAAATCCACGCCCAGTTGATCAAATGTTGTGATGTGTCTGATTCTGCATTTCTGAGTACCAAGCTTGTTTTTATGTACGGGAAATGTGGCTCTCTTTTGGACGCGGAGAAGGTGTTTGATAAAATGTCCCACAGAACGATTTTCAGTTGGAACGCGATGATTGCTGCTTGTGCTTCAAACGGGAAGCCTTGGAAAGCTCTGGAGCTGTATAGGGACATGAGGGTTTTGGAGGTACCTCTCGATTCTTGCACTTTTCCTTGTATTCTTAAAGCGTGCGTTGCGGTTAACAATCTCCACTCTGGGGCAGAAATTCATGGTCTGGCTATCAAATACGGGTATAGTAATGTAACACTCGTTGTCAACTCACTAGCTTCGATGTATGCAAACTGCAAATGTGTTGACGGGGCGAGGAAGTTATTTGATGGTGTGAAGGAAAAAGAGGATATTGTGTCGTGGAATTCAATTATTTCAGCGTATTCCGCAAATGGGAAATCAGCTGAAGCATTGGGGCTGTTTCGAGAAATGCTAAGCTCGGGACTTGCCCTGAACTCATATACTCTTGTCGCTGCTCTTCAAGCCTGCGAGGATTCTTTTTGTGGTAAACTTGGTATGGAGATCCATGCTGCTGTGTTGAAATCAGGCCACTTCTTTGACATTTATGTGGCGAATTCTTTGCTTGCTATGTACGTAAGATGTGGTAACATGCATGAGGCTGCAATAATCTTCAGGGACTTGGATGCCAAGGATGTTGTTTCGTGGAATACCATGCTCTCTGGTTTTTCCCAGAATGGTCTATATGACGAAACACTGCTGTTGTTCCGAGATATGCAGAGTACTGATACAAAACCTGACCAGGTTTCACTATTAAATATCCTTGCAGCATCCGGTCGATTAGGAGATTTGTTGTCTGGGTTGGAAGCTCATGCTTATGCGATTAAAAAGGGATTCGACTCTGATTTGCAGCTCGGAAATACACTGATAGATATGTATGCTAGGTGTGGTTGTGTGAACTTCATGGGCCGTGCTTTTGACAAGATGCCTACTAAGGACTTAATTTCTTGGACAACTGTTATTGCTGGCTATGCTCAGAACAATTGTCACTTAAGGGCCTTAGAATTGTGCCGGAAGGTGCAGATGCTCCGATTGGATGCTGATGCAATGATGGTAGAAAGCATTTTAGCAGTTTGTGGGGCATTGAAATGTGTTTCTTTGGTAAAAGAAGCTCATGGTTACGCCGTGAGAAGAGGTTTATTCAATCTGGTGTTACAAAATGCAGTTGTCAACCTGTATGGAGAGTGTGTATATGTGAAATATGCAGAGCAGATGTTCGAATTGATTGACTCTAAGGATATTGTGTCTTGGACGAGCATGATCTCTTGTTATGTTCATAATGGGTTTGCAAATGAGGCCCTTGAACTATGCCACTTCATGAAAGAAACAAATGTTGAACCTGATGCTATAGCACTAGTTAGTATACTATCGGCTGTTGCGAGTTTATCTGCTCTGAAGAAAGGGAAAGAGATTCATGGTTTTCTTATCCGGAAGGGCTTCATCTTAGAGGGATCTCTTGGAAGCTCTCTAGTCGATATGTATGCCCGCTCTGGAACTTTGGAGAATGCATATGAGGTATATAACTGTATTAAAAATAGAAGTCTAATTTTGTGGACTACCATGATTAATGCGTATGGAATGCATGGCCAAGGCAAGGCAGCCATTGATTTATTCGAGCGGATGGAAGGTGAAAGAATTGTTCCTGATCATATTACGTTTTTGGCTCTTCTATATGCCTGCAGTCATTCGGGCTTGATTGATGAGGGTAAAAGAATATTTGAAATTATGAGAGATGATTATCATTTGGAACCATGGCCTGAACATTCTGCCTGTATGGTTGATCTTCTTGGTCGCGCCAATCGGTTGGAAGAGGCATACCATTTTGCGAATAGCATGCATAGTGAACCTACTGCTGAGGTATGGTGTGCACTCCTTGGGGCTTGCCGGGTTCATTCTAACAAAGAATTCGGAGAAATTGCAGCAAAGAAAATCTTAGAGTTGGACCCGGAGAATCCTGGAAATTATGTGCTTGTATCTAATGTGTTTGCTGCTAGTGGAAGATGGAAAGATGTAGATGAAGTGAGGTTGAGAATGAAGGGGAGTGGATTGAAGAAAAATCCGGGATGTAGTTGGATTGAGGTTGGAAACAAGGTTCATACATTCACAGCGAGGGATAAATCTCATCCGCAGTCCGATGATATTTACCTCAAGTTAGCTCAAATCACAGAGAAATTGGAGAGAGAAGTAGATTATGTGGCTCAAACCAAATTTGTTTTGCACAATGTAGAGGAAGAAGAGAGAGTTAAAATGCTTTATGGACATAGTGAAAGGCTGGCAATTGCATACGGTCTGCTTAAAACTCCCGAAGGAACCCCTATCCGAATCACCAAGAACCTTCGGGTTTGTGGCGATTGCCATCATTTCATTAAACTAGTTTCAAAAGTTTTTAGGCGGGTGCTTGTTGTGAGGGATGCAAATAGATTTCATCACTTTGAAGATGGTATCTGTTCTTGTGGCGATTTCTGGTGACAGTTGAACATTGTGTTTAAATTTCTTCACAAACAAGTATGGATGTCTTGGATTTACTACTGCTGGTGGGATCATTGAAACATTGGTTCGATGTGCTAGCCGCTACATCTCTTGTGCTAATTATCTGCACCCCGAATGCACAGTGTGCGGGATACAATGGTTGGAAATTCTGCTTGCATCAAGAACTTCTCCAAAACATGTTTGAGTCCAACCTTGTGTGCCAAGAAAGAGCAGTTGGAGTTGGTTATTAAGTTGCTTTCCAGCAGGTATTGAAGGAGAAATTACAATGTAACAACAGAGTTCGGATGGATTTCGACATAATTCAGGAATTGCGTACTTCAAATCACGGGAAATACCATACAGACGAGTTCGTGAAACTAAACAGGTGAAAATTTTCACCAAATGAACCATAGTTCTTCAAGAATGATTGTTTTTTTCCTTCACCTTACTGATTTTTAAGAAGGAATGGGCAAATAAATCACCATAGTTGTGATGTAGAAACATAAAAAGGTCACTTACTACTCATGATAAATTCTTGTATCTCTCGTCACATAATTTTCTTGTGTGTGGGTGAGATAGTGCGAGATAGACACATTGCATGTGATTTTCTTGTGTGTGCATAAGATCGAGAGACTGAGAGAGAGATACGTTGCATGTACTAGAAGGGACTACTTGGCACAAGCACAAGAGGTTGTATAAAGTCAATTGTCTGTATCTCCTGTACGGTATTGTTTGTATCTCTTATTACGTGATGTTTGTATTTCTTGTTACATGACAAGTCGTGTAATGTGTTTGTATTTGGCACGCCGTATTGACAGGTGATGTGTTGTGGCAAATTAAACATGTGATACCAATTTCCTAACCAACCCGATAGGGTCTGGGCTAAATGATGGCATATCTTGAGCAGCCAAATAAATGTAATGTTAGCATACCAAGAGAAATGAAAAGGTTGCTTGCTCTATCTTCTTCTTCCTCTCAGTAACTATGCTGCAGGTTAGCAGGGAAAGATATGGGAGCACCCTACCCTATAGCAGCAGATCACAGACTGCCCCGACTCATGCATTTACTTCTTATTTCAGATGTTAAGACTAGTCCCATCTCAACCTTCAGATTTCTTTATTTTTGGACCTTTAAATGAGGGAAAATGGAAAAAAAAAAAAAAAAAAAGAAGGAAAGAAAATAAGATGTACCATTTTAGTTGTTTAACAATTTGATTAGTCACTTGGTACTATGATCTAGTGATGTTCCTCTTCACTTATAAGTGAGAGGTTCGATTCTCGCCAAAGACGAGTTTGAATCACATTATTGCTAGCCCATTGTAAGGCCAAATCCACCATTCCTCTTTAATGTAGATAATATCATTTGTCTAAACTTTTCAACTAGTCATAGAATCTAATAATTAAACTTTGATCACATATTAACCAACACATTAAGAAACTGTAAACAAATTGCTCAAGTTTATTTATGAATGGAACCTTGTAGACTAATTATTTCACCAATTGCTCAAGTTTATTTATGAATGGAAAAGAAAAATCCAGTCGATTTCATACTTGTCCAAAAAGAAAAGAAACTTTGAAAGGCCATCTCACAGGTAGCTATTAGCTTGGGCGTCAAAAAACGAGCCGTCTGCAATGAGAGAGCACGCAGACGCAGGGCATGGAGACTCGGGCATGGAAGGAAAGAGGACCAACGTTTACTGTGATCTTCATCTCCATCGAAACAAGCACCCATCCATCAGATCAGATCAGATCAGATCCCATGTCTTAAAAAGGAACTTTGATGACAAATTCACGTTTATCAAATCAATTGATCATATCAAGTTTATATGAAACAAAAACTCAGAAGGAACAGCGTCCTGTAATATCAAACACAACGCGAAAATTTGAATTTGCATTTGCGTTTCCTGCTCAGTTATCACGCTTGCAACAAACATGATCAATTGACAACTGACTACTCACTGTCGTCCAATGGAGAGATATCTCTATGAAGTACAAACTAATTGTGATGCTCTTTCAGCCATAAAAAATTCGAAAATAAAATTCTTCTTCTCTTTTCTTATTTTCCTTGTCATTAGCTAACTGTTGTACGAAAGTTTGAACTTTCAATTTTTTTAAACCACTTTTTCAAATCCATTTTCGTTTAGTATCAATTAAACTTGAAATCGTTAGGTATCTAACGGCTATTCAATAAATCTAATAGCTATCTAAAATTTAATTAAACATTGAATATTTTTACAACGTAAGCAAATCGTTAAACAATTCTTTATTGGATTAATTTTATGCATGGTTAATTTAAAGATTAAACTAAAAAGTATACTGTTTCGATCTATATGGAATATTACAATAAGAGAAGAATAGTCGAGAATGAAAAATAAAAAAAATTCCAGCTGAGAATGTCAGTACATCCCCTTAAATCAAAAATTTTATCAACCTAATAATTGAAGTATCGTGGCCCTTTCTGTTGTGTAGCAACAGTGTGTTTGAATTTTTGTTAAGTACTTTTTAGAACGAACCCCATCTCCCTCTATTCCTGCAGTCCACAGTCTACAGTTTTCTAAATTTTCTTTAGGGTTTTTCGAGAGAGAAGGAGACTCGGGGCTATGGCCACTGCAAAGCCGCTCTATGTCTTCCACCTGTGACACCTAAACACTGTTTTAGCACAGCCTATACAGATTTGATTGATAGCTGCAATAGCTGTTAAATTTCCAGTCCTTTTTTTGCCACATGCTGATACCTCTTTAATTCACTGCTTACAAAGAGGGAAGGGGGCTAGGGTTTTTAAGAACCTCCTTATCTACCTCTTTAACATCTGTCTCATTTCAACCAATCCAAATGCAACATCTGCCTCAGTTCCACCCTATATACATTAACACAAGCCCTGAGGTTTCTGCATCTCTTGCGTTCCTCTCCAGTCTCCTTATTTTTCCTAAAGCTTTCCCAATTTTTTTTTTATTAAACTTCATCTTCTTTTGCTTTCCAAAAGAAAAAACCCTTCTCCTTTTCTAGTTAGCCAATGGAGAAAGAATACCCTTCTTTTTCTTGCAAAAGTTGGCCAATGGGGAAATAGTATCTTTTTTTAATTTCTTGCAAAGATTTGCTCTAGATTTAGTTTTTTCTTGGTCAATACTTTTCTTTAAAATCATAATTTCTTTATATATTGAAGTTTATGCAATATTTTCATAAACTTGTTATGATCCAGGTTTATATATTTCAAGGATCAGATTTTTGATTGAAATTTTGATTTTTATTATCGCGGATGTTCTTTTATTTTTGTTACCTCGTCGTGGATGTTCATGCACTATATATTTCTTAAACTTTTTGGTCCTTTTTTCATTTTTTCCTTATTTTCATTCTGTGCTCCAGTAGCCCTAGCTTCTTGTAGATATTCATTCTCCTTTTGTTCATCCACACAATCACGAGAGCAAGAGTTGACCTAGTCTCTGCATAAAGAAAGCAAGTTCACAAGGGAAAAAGTGAAGCTGCCAGCATGATCTAGCTTTGGCTAAAGATGTATATAATCACATATATATATGTATGTATGTATGTATCAGTTCTATTAACCCTGGCTAGGTCATGCTCTGACAGCTTCACTCCTTCCTGTTTTGGGGACCCAAAAAAACACAGAAAGCCAACCATCCTCTCAAGAACAAGAAAAGCAGCATAAAGTTATGAGATATCACTGTAAGTACATCATAGTATATTCCTCTGGTCTTAGATTTATTTGTCTTTCCTAGCATGCGTTCTAACTTTCTCTTTTTTTGCTCCCAGCTTTTCTCTTTGTTCTTACTTTTTTTTTTTTCTAAATTATAAGCTGTTCAGTGATCTAACCCCTAACAGTGTAAGATTGACCTGCACCTTGAAGATGTATATATGTAAATATAATTTTCTAGTGTAAATATTCCTGATGCAGGTTGGGTATATACACAGATTTTGGTGAGTGTAAAGATTTTAATAAACTGGTGTGTAGTAAGAATTCAACTCTACCAGATATTTTTGGGTTGAGGATAGAATATTCGGATTGTTCAATACTTTGTAACTTGGTTCCCTCTAAGATCCAATACAACTGTCCTTCTGGGTATTGTATACTTTTTTGTTAGATAAAATTTACTATTACACCAAGAGAATGATATGTTAGTCATTTTCAACATGTATTTGTGAATGGAAGTTAGAGATTTCACACCAAGTTAATATGGAAATAAAAATGCTCAGCCAGAGAAATTTATGCGGAAAACAGTGTGAAGCTAGGCCACACTACACAGCATATATGAATTTGTATTAAGCTTGTAGCCACTCTTGTACAACCGAACTTGAGGTGAAATGTCAGGAGTTTTTATTTGTTTCTGTTGATGTGTTGGACTGTTGGTCTCCAAATTTTCTATAATGGTTTGAGACTACAAAAATGGGAAGTGTTTGATTGACTGGCGTCTGCACTAAGATCGGATGAGTTATTTAGCATCAATTCTCGTCTGAACTAAACACTGGCTTAATAACTCATCCAATTTGATTATTTTATCTCATATATAAAAAGCCAACACAAAAGGTCAATAGTGCTTTTGGTGTCACCAAGCTTCAACAAAAAAAAAAAATATTTGGACAATATGCCCCCAAGACAAAAAACTTACAAGGCATTCCAAAGCAATTCATAAAATAAGGTAGGGGTATTTTTGTCATTTTAATAATTAATTTTTTTGTGCTTTAAAAAAAAATTGAACTCATAATAGACTAGCAATAATGTGATATAATTTCTTTATTTTGAAACACGTTAAAAAATACTTGGACAATAATGCCCCCAAGACAAAAAACTTACAAGGCATTCCAAAGCAATTCATAAAATACGGTAGGGGTATTTTTGTCAGTTTAATAATTTTTTTTAATAATTAATTTTTTTGTGCTTTAAAAAAAAAAAAATAGTAACTCATAATAGACTAGTAATAATGTGATATAATTTCTCTATTTTTAAACACGTTTAAAATATTTTAAGAAGCTTGTAATGTCGGTGATAAAAAATGTCTTTCGCACGTGCGCGGATAATAATGTGATTAGTTGTCAAATGATTGGTTTTTGTTTAACAAATAATATTATCTACATTAAAGAGGAGAGGATGTGTTTAACTTCACAATGAGTTAGCAATAATGTGATTCAATCAATTGTTTATTAAATATTATTTTTACTGAACTGATTTTATTATATGAATTTAGCTGTTTTAATTAGTTTATGAAAAGTTTTTTTTAGCATGATCTATAATTATTCATTTATTTTAAATATTTGAATGCATGAATGCTAGTCACGTGCGTACAAAAATGTTAGTTATATATTATTCGCGGACTCCATGAACAGAGATTCTCTTTTCAGCCGTGTTAGGCCCACCAATCCATTGCCATATCTCTTGCTGCTTTTCTGAAAAAAGTCGGCTTGAAATCCCCCTCAATCGTGTGCCCATATTGCTACATCCTATTTACTTTTTCTCTATGAACTGGATGATGGATGATAGATTGCTGATTGACTCTTATATGGAATGATGGATTAATTGTCACACACATCTCGAAGTCTTGATTCATTAGACAAATCAATCCCCAAGATCGATAGAGAGGGGTTTGTATTAGTTAATTATATTGTGTATCCTCATCAACTAGGAGGAGTTGAGGATACACAATATAATTAATCAAGATCGGGATATCATTGTGCAAACTATAGATGCTCAACTTCAGAGTATCAAAGATTGTGTCGGTTATTATGATGCTTTACAATATCCATTGTTGTTACCTTATAGAACAAATGGATGGGATGAGATGTGAATACTCGAAATAACAACCGTAGAATAGTGACATGTTGTAACTATTATTCTTATGTTCTTCAAGTAACCGAAGACCTTCATTTCTATACACATAATATTAATTTTTTAAATTATATTATGTTGAGCGAAATTTTATATCATTTTAGATTTGTGAACGTGATGAATCGCTTCTACTTCATGGTGGTCACCTTTTACAGCAATATGTAGTTGATAACTACGTAAAGATCAAATCACAAAAGCTTAGATGAATGAGTGATAATCAACACACAATTCGATCTAAATTTTATCGAGGACTACAAGACTCATTCATTGTAGGACAAAATAATGCAGGTATAAAACTTATTAAGTTATATACAATAACATATCCGCTTCATTTTCATGTCCTATCATATCAAATAGGACTTATTAATAAGTTATAACAAAACAAATATAATCAGGGGCATTTTTGTCATTTTAATAATGTTTTTTTTAATGATTTATTTTTTGGTAAAGTTTTTTAATTTTATAATTAGTACCTCACAATAGGCTAGCAATAATGTAATTTAATTTCTCTATTTTTAAACACGTTCAAAACATCTTAAGAGGTATATAATGCTGATTATAAAAAAAGTCTTTCGCACACGGATAATAATGTGATTAAATAAGTTGTCAAATGATTTTTTTTTTTTTTTTAACAAACGATATTATCTACACTAAGGGGAGGGGGTGGGCTTAGCCTCACAATGAGCTAGCAATAATGTGATTCAATCAGTTGTTTATTAAATATTATTTTCTCTATTTTTAAATACGTTCAAAACATCTTAAGAGAAGTGTAATGTCGGTTATAAAAAAAGGTATTTCGCATACGGATAATAATGTGATTAAATTAATTGTCAAATGATTGTTTTTTGTTTTAAACAAACGAGATTATCTACACTAAAGGGGGTGAGCTTAGCCTCACAGCGAGTTAGCAATAATATGATTTAATCAATTGTTTATTAAATATTATTTTCTCTATTCTTAATGTAAATTCTATAAAGATTGATTTTATTATGTGAATTCAGCTACTTTAATTGGTTTATGAGGGGTTTCTTTTAGCATGATCTAAAATTATTTATTTACTTCAAATGTTTGACTTTCCTTTTGTCAATTTACGCATATAAATTCATTTAAAACGTGTAAGTCGCGCATAAAACCAACCTATCTCAAAGTTCGAAGTCTTGATTCATTAGACAAATCAATTCCCAAGATCGATAGATAGGGGTTTGTATTAGTTAATTATACTGTGTATCCTCATCAACTAGGAGGAGTTGAGGATACACAATATAATTAACTAAGAGAAATGCTAAAAGGACTCTCAAAAGTGAAACTCTTCATGAATCTTCTGTCACTTTATGTTTATGGCACAATATTTTATAATGTTGGCACACATGAATTGATGTTAAATTGTGAGATGACAGAGAGTCTCACTTTTAAGAAAATCCCCTTAGCATCTATCATAAACTAATTAAGCGTTGGTATGTGAGAAAGTTAAAACACATAATTATATACTTGATTAACTTGAAATACAATATTATAGTTACAAATAAGTTACTCTAGCTTGGAGAAAGACTTGCAGTGGGTTGTATATTGTGCTTATACACCTCTTTTTGTTTATCTCTTCACTCACGTGACATATCACTTGAGGATCGAGACAGAGTCACAAAAGTACTATCTAGCTGCACTAAGTTTTAACTTCTTAAACATTTCATGAGGGAGGTAGAAAGTGACACTTGCACTTATGTTTTTTTTTTCACAAGTGGGTGCCAATTTGGTGTACTGTGCTCACTTTCCCAGCCTTCAATACGATACAGTAGATTTTGTATCTTTCACAATAGCATGTATCTCTCCCCCTTCGACTATCTAGCTATGACATAAGGCAGATCTTCTTCCCTTGGAAAAAGAGAGAGAAAATTAAAGGAGGAAGATTCACTTCATGGTTTCTGCCAACGTAGATAGATGAAACATGCAATTAAACAATGAGTGACAGAGTGAGCAATAATGCAATATAAGATTGAAAATATCTCACAAGCCAAAGAAAAGATGAACAATATCTCATCATGTTGTCATATGTTAAATGTCTTATTCATGCATCCACATTGTTTTTTAGTATAAAACGAGAAAAATAAAATAGTGGAGATGGAGTGCGATATATAAATTTATCATAACCAGAAAGATCCTTGTACCAACTGCAACATCCAACCCAGCTTTAGTTGAAGCATAGTTTATTATAAGTTCCAGTTGCCCATTCGAACAAGCGAATAATATCATTTACAAATTTCAAGACCAATGAGAGCTTCTTCTTTGCAAATAAGATATATTTTTATATTCAAAATGCAGTTTTTTTAGTGGAGATTGCTTTAATTAGTATGTTAAATAGGCAGTTGTTATGAGTGAAGGAGAATTGGTCGGGGTCGAATTCGCATCATGGTGCATAGACATAATTATTTTTTATCACTGTGGTAAAATGCTGTCTGCATATTCAAAATTTTGTTAAAAAAATATAGAGTTGGACTTAGTCAAGTTTGTTAGAACATTATATTCGTTCATCTACATCTAGCTAGTGGTAGAATCAGAATTTTTTTCGTAGGTAGGCAATTTTTAAGAGCTTATTGATGGCGTCCAAGGAAAGTAAAGTTGGTGAATTTGGGTGAACTGAGTTTTCCTCAATTTCTCACGCTCGCAATTGTTGCCTATTGCAAAGCTGTGGCGCCCGTCTTGCCCAACTGTTGGGTGTGCATAATCCGATGGCTGGAGGGATTTTCAAGGTATGAGTGCATTCAAATTCAAATTTTTATCCTTATAATTTAGATAATTTAATATAGAAATCGCTTATATTAAAAATACATAATTTGTAGTTAAAAATTAAAAATCATGAGTTTTGTATCCGAATCAAGCCAATATGTTTGGGAACTTTTCTTTAGAATTTTTTGTTTTCCATTTTCCGAAACTTTCTCACTGGGATGACTCTGCATGCATCTATTGGTTCCATCTGCCCTAACCTACCAAAGGGATCGAAACAAATTCAAAGCCAACAGAATGTCAATATCAAAGCCAACTTTATCAGAATATATTACAAATCATTTTCCTATTTGCTTGTATCAGATTGTTCACTTTACACATTGGACTCGCAAACATTACTTAATTCATGGGATTGTCGTTTTTAGGTTGCTTTTAATGTGTAGCTGACACCAATTAGGTTCCCAAGGATCAAGCTTTTCCACAAATCACATTCTATTTCATAAATTAAGGTAGGTCCATTTTCTTTTAGATTTTAGGTATTGAGAATAATATCACAATTACTATATCACATGATAACTACTTGCAATATAATTCTCTAAAAAGTCACATGTATGTATGGGGTGAATGATTTTGTGCTTCTAAAGCTTTGAAATTTAAAACATCTGAATTTATATTTTTTTCTGCTCGTCTCATGCTCATTTTAACTATCATTAAACAATTTGTAGGAATTTAAACATTAAAGTGTATTGTTCTTATAAAACACATTAGGGTTCACTAAGATTAAGCATTTTGACCAATGACATACATTTTCTATTTTTTTCTCTCTAAATTGAGGAAATTTTGAATCTACTTTATCATCAGTCATTAATTTATGTAATTATCAATAAGTTACATGTAATCATCTATTTTGTGTCATCTATATGATTTTGTGCTCATGAGCGAAGCATCCAAATTTACAATTTATAGCTCGTCCATATTTCATCGTCGAACTATTCGTTAGGATTGAGAATGCCTATTTTCTCCCTAAGGCCATCTCCAACCCTTGGCCTAAAACCTAAAATTTTTAGCCTAGAAAAGCCCAGAAACAACTTTTCTGCTTCAACTCTTCTGGCCTAAATCTTTTAGCCTGAGATTATTAAAGAATAAATTTAGGCTAATTTTTTCTGTTAAGTAAATTAAAAAAAAATTATGTAGACTATCGTAAATTAATTTTATGAACATTTTTATCTAAAACTATTTAAATTCCGATCAACATTGAAAAATCACTAAATCGATACATGAAACTTAATAAAAACAACAATTATTTTAGCCGTTGGATTTAATTTTGAGCCGTTAGATTTTTATTATTTTTTATTATTTTATTATTTTTTATAACCATTAGATTTGATTATATTCGATCTAAGCTGTTGGATTCAATAAATATATAAATATAAAACTAAAAAAAATAAAAAAAATTGAACGTGGACTGTTGGATTAACCAACGGTCCATTTAAATCTGGCCGTTAGATCAGAAAATGTAGCCGTTAGGCTACCACACGGGGGACAAGCCCATGTGGGTGGGTCCAGCTTGGATTTGGTGCTCGCGCGTTGGGCGCTTAGGTTTCGGTGCTGGCGCTTCACGCACCCGTTTTCACTCACAGGGGTGGGGCACACCCCGGTTTCTGGCCTAAAAACAAGATGGTATTTGGCTTCCATTTGAGTTTTAGGTTTTAGGCCACATTTTAGCCTTGGGTTGGGTTTTGGGGGGGGGGGGGTGGAATAGAAGTGGAAATTTGAGTTTTAGCCTAGGGTTGGAGAAGGCCTAAGGAAATAAAGGGAGAGATCAATGGTAATGCATGAAACCAAGAAGGAGAGAGGGAAAATTGTCACATGCGATTGTTTTGGTTGAGATGCTTCCCCTTTCCTTTTCTCCTAAATTTGCTAAGAAGCGTGCCGATGGTCCCCGATAAACTCATTGTGTTTTGAACTCTTTTTTTGGGTTCATGTATGGTATAGAAGAGAGACCCACTTAAAGTTGGTTAAAGCTCAAGGCAAATTATAGAAGAGGTCACTACCTTGTCTGCATGGTGGTGGCATAAGCCTGATAATATTCAATTTGTCTTACTTTGGACCACTGCCACCTGTTCTCTCCACAAATAATTGATCACTAATATACTATTACTAACCTTTAATTAGCCCTTAATTATAACAAATTCACCACAAATTAGGACTAACTCAGAGGAGTCTGAGTCAGGAAGGCATTCTTTGGCCTCTATTTATATCACCCTCTTCTCCTCTTCTCCAAACACATATCCTTCAGCTAAAGAAAAAACGGAAATCTCTCTCTCTCTCTTCTCCCCCCACCTTTCCCCTTCTCTCCTATGGATTAGGGTTTTGCTTTGGATATCGTGGACCAGTAGCAGTTGAAGCTGCCAGCATGATCTAAACTTCCCTCTTGGTCAAGGAAAGATCAGATCATGTGGTAGCTTCACCTGTTGATGAGGATCACGAAAAAGAACACTCTCCACTATCACAATTCTAGCCCTACACTACCTGGCTAGCTTCTTTATGTGATTTTCTCATTTGGGGAATCATTATTCTGCTACAATTTCTTTCATTCGTGTGCAACATATGGTACTGTTTCATCGTTTTTTCTCTTACTCTGTCCTTTTCCCCCTCATTTTTGGTTTAACTTAATTTGTGGTGGATTTGATTTTAAGCAAGCATTTTTCTTTGACTGTGAGCAGTTTTTGTGTTGCATTAACATAGCTGATAGTAGGCCTTCTAACATTTTATTGTTTGGAGTTGCTATTGGCACTTAAAAAAAAAAAAAAGATCATTATGCACCATTAACTAGTGAAAAAAGAAAAGAAAGTAAAAGCGCATGCTGACTTTTTTAGGGTGCTAATACAAATTCTAATGATTTATCATATTTAATCCAGTTGGAGAGCTTTACTTTGCAAAAGAAAGCCATGACTTGGCCAATGAGAATCTAAAAAGGGCATATGCTGGGGAATCTTAGCTGCTTGGGGTAATATTCATATTACTGTTAGGGTTTTGAGTGACAGAATTTCTCCAATCCAAAAATGTTTGGTGCTTTTGAGATTCCATCTTATCCCTTAACCCTTATGCTTAAATTAAGCCCTTGATTGCATTAATCCCTTTTAGATGTTGTTTAATATGTTGGTTTTGTTAAAGAACAATTTAGTGGTTACATCTGTTGTAAAAGCATGCATTAACAAGGAGGAAAAGCACTTGAATGTTTGTTCATGGCTGCACTAGTATTATAAAGCTTCAACTGTTCCATCATGTATATTAATTAATTAAGTCTCTTTGGATATAAAGTGCTTGTGAAATTCTGCTATTGAATCTGGGAAATCAGGTTTATTGTGAATTATGAGGTTCATTGTAAGTTCCTATTCCTTTTTATGCAATTTTTCAGATTGGCAGTCATTATTCGAAGAACTTATATGGTATGATCGTCATGTGATGTTTCTAATAATACACTGCCACGTGGTGTCTATTGTCTAAACATTATTCGATCACAATGTTTCATTTACCATGTTCGCAGAAGGTGGAGCACAAAAACTACACCCACCATAATAATATAGTAGGGTTTGCAGTTTATTGGGGCTGTAATTTTATCTATGCACGTAAGATTATGTGCTTAATTTTTCTCTCCTTCAGTATTAATTAATCTTAAAGTATTATATCTTTTTTTTTCTTTCTAAAAAGAGCGGTACGTATGCGGAAAATTTAGTAATATTGAAAAAAAGAAGTTACACCTATTTAAGAAGGATATAAACTTTACTACTTAATTTGCAAGGAAGACAAAGAACGTAGGATCATTTTTTTTCTTTTGGCAATTTTACATATAATTCACGGTAGATATATACCTTGTAAGTTACCACAATATAAATACTAAAGAAGTTGTCCAATTAAGTTGAACCAACTGTTGGAGCAATATTAGAAAATATGAAAATAACACAAGAATTCCAATGATAATAATCATAAAGAAAATAACAACATCAATAGTATACAAGATTAATATAAACAACTAGAGATAAAGTTAGAAAAACTGACAAACTTGAAAATTGAGGCTTGCAAAAATGCAATGTCCTAAAGATAGAATTTTGCCTCCACTCTTGTGCTTGTAGTTCGGTACGCGTCCATCTCCCAAGATTCAACAATCTATAAGCCAAAGCACTTCAATTTTCAGACTCTGGCGAACTTTATATATTCCGTACTCTCAAGACACGACTTGGAATTTGACACACGAAGCATTAGAGAAACAAAGTGGGGAAACTCTATTTCTCAAGAGTAAGAATTAACTCTAATTTTCTATATCTAATACCAATGGTTTCATGGGTTTATATACAATCCAACTTCTACTTGTTAAAGAGACGTAACTTTTCATCTATAAGTACACATTACTTATCAAGGGAATACACCTAAACAACATAACCTTTCTAAGAAATTGGTTAATAATATTTTTCATTCAATTATTAAACTTATATATGAAATATATTAAAATTATATATTACAATATTTCATATTATAATATATAATTTCCAACACCAACTAGGTCCATTTGTGAAAACTTGCTCCCGATTTGAATGATGTGTTGTATATATGTGAAACTTGAAATCTACCATCTACACCAATTTGACGTAGGATCTGCAAACTAACATGAAAACTTGGCAACATTAAATAAATTAAGAAAACGATCCATCCAGAAAATAGAACTGTCGGAACTCTATGTGCGGAACTATTTTTTTGTCAACGTGAACTGAATAGAAGAATAGAAGAAAATGTTACCGAGATGGCAACCTAAGAGCCCAATAATTTTAATTGATAAGAATTTGATATGTAACTTTCCAATTAAAAAAAAAGTATATAACACAATTCTACAAATTCAATTATAAAGGTTTCATAAAGATACAAAAGATAATAACCTACAAGGCTACAACATGAACTAATGAACACAAAAATTCAATTAAAACAAAAGGAGGTCTGAGCAGACAACTACCATCAACATCACATAGCAGCACCACTGTGGCAACTCCAAGTACTGACCAAACGCCACCAGGGGCACCGCCGCTACCACTACACCACAAAGGTCGTTGTATAAGATTACATAACCACGCAAATCTTAAATCCTGCTCATTCGAAACCTAACCTTATAAACCCAATGAGGAGAAACCAAAATCCAGACAAGCCCCAAATAACGCAGCGAAACAACTGACCAAATGAAATATTTATGTCATTTTCACCACTTGGAGACCAGCAAGAACGAAATCCCGACGTCAGCGAAATCAACAAGCATGCATGTAAACAATAACATAGAAGGAGGCGGAACGAAGACCTAAACCGAAACCAAAGGAATAGTTTTGCACATCTTCCACTGAATGAGTGATAAATCGCTTTCACAATGAGTGGCGAAGATAAGTTTCAGATTATTCCTATCAACCGAAAGCAAAAGCATAGGAGGCAACCAAGCTTATGGTAGAGAGGGGATGGGAGGAGATGTGGATGAACATGGCGCTGACTGGAAGAGGGGAAGAAGAAATTGAGGTTAAGGCTAGGGATTTGAGATTCTTTTTGGTAGGGTGCAATTCAGGCAGGTTGGAAGGTCAACCAAATTCTAACTCAACTTTTACATTTCGGGTTCGGGTTTCGGTTGGGTTTTATTCGAGTTTATTTGGGCTCAGGTTTATTTGGGTGAGGATTTACTTGGATTGGGTTTGGGTTGCCCAACTTTTTAAAATTTAATCTTTTAACAACTTAGGTCATCTCCAACTGAATGGTATAGAGGACCAAAAGGCCGAAAATAGTCCAAAAACCTTCTCCAACCGAGGGTTAGGCTAGAGGGCTCGTGGGCCCCACGAAACCTGAAAGGGCCAAAAGGCTGGCCCTTTCCAGCCAGCCCCAGGTTGGCCAAAATTTTTGCTTAAAACTGTCAGATACAACCGACAGGAATAAGAGCAATAATGTCAGTTATAACCGACATGAATAGGTGGGAAAATTTTGAATCCAACGGTAAGCTGACGTCAGCTAGTTGTTAATTTTGAATTTTTTTCATAGTTTTATTTAATTTTTTTTTATTTACAAAATTTTTTCTATAACTTCTATTTTTTTTCTATAACTTCCTATAACTTCTATTTTACAAAAATTTGTTTCATATTTTTTTTAAATTCTATTTTTTTCCTATAACTTCTATTTCACTTTAAATTCTTTTTTTTTTCCTATAACTTGTATGTTACAAAATTTATTTCATATTTTTTTTAAATTCCATTTTTTCCTCTAACTTCTATTTCACAAAATTTGTTTCATATATATTTTTTTAAATTCTATTTTTTCCTATAACTTCTATTTTACAAAATTTGGTTCATATATATATTTTTTTAATTCTATTTTTTTCTGTAACTTCTATTTCACAAAATTTGTTTCATATTTTTTTTTAAAATTCCATTTTTTCCTATAACTTCTATTTCACAAAATTTGTTTCATATATATTTTTTTAATTCTATTTTTTTTCCTATAACTTCTATTTTACAAAATTTGCATCATGCTAACGTCACTTAGCCGTTGGATTTGAATGTAAGTTGTAGTTTTTAAATAATAAATTATGTTTGGGCCTCGGTTGGAGACGGTTTTCTGTGACAAGGCTAAAACGAGCCCCCTGGCCAGCCCTCGGTTGGAGATGACCTTAGTTTCCAAGAATTCCTAAAAAAATTAAGCCAAGTAGCATCAAAGTTAGCTAACTTTAATTTCATAAATCCATCTACTACAAAACTTTAGGATTTAGAGACTACAAATATGGGATGACTAATCAAAGCCTCTTATTCCCCAAAAGCTTAAGTAATTATAAAGGGTAATTTATTAAAAAAAAATATTAGAAAACGCTTTGGTTTTTGGATTTGGCTCACTTGGGTGTAGTATGAACATTAATTGATATGGGTTACAATCTGGTTAGATTGGGTTTGGTTAGTCGAGTTGGTTTGGGTTGGGGATAGACGGACAAATGATCAACCCAACTCAACCCAATCAATGAACGGGTTGAAATTGAGTTGGGTTCGGACGGGTTATAACTAAAAAAAAACCCACTTATTTGGCTTTAAACTCAGGTTAGACATGGACGGGTTTGGATTGGTCCAACCTAAGTTGCACCTCTACTTTTTGGGTAGATCCAAAAATTGAGGCTTAAGAGAACAAGTCTAAGATGGCTATAGGGAAATACATATAGTAAGAGACAGCCTCTTTGTTGAGACAGCGTTCAGCCAATTGGAGGGACGGTTATGCCCAAGACAGTGAGAAATTTGTAAGTGTGACGGGAATACAAGTGGTACATCACGTGTTTTAATAGAAGTGGTGAAGAATTTTATTTTTTAAGTTATTAACTTTTTAGCATACATATCCTACAATTTGTATAGTGACATATGGTATACCATCTCGTGTACCGGTGAAACTGAAAAATCTCTCCAAGATAGTTAACGTCTTTAGGGATGTGTGTAACATCGCATCCAATTATTGGAGAAATTTTCGGTGTACTACGAACATGGCTTGGTACATGCAAGTTGTTAGAAGTTTTTTTTTTCAAGTATACCATTTGTATTATGACATTGGTATATAAAGTCGTACTCCCCGCAAACAGAAATAGAAGGGGCATTATTGACCTTTTGAGTTCTATTTGTGCTTCGAATTACTCAATTTATTGAGAAATTTTTTAGTATGCCCAGAATACAAGGCGGAACACTACATGTCATTATATAATTGGTGCAAAAAAAATTTCTTTCAAATGTCTTCGTAATTGTATAATAACATGTGATGTTCTGCCTCATGTTCCGGGCAAATAGAAAAATCTCTCCACTTTCATAAGGATCCTGCAAATACTTTCTGTTTATTTGGCGCACCTGATCTCTCTCTCTCTCTCTCCACTGTATCGAAGAAGGATGCTTGGCAGTTCACAACGAACATGTAACTGTGCAGTGCCAGCGAGCATTCATAATCATACAATTTACTATTGTGTTTTTGCCTTTGCCTTTCCTTTTCTTATTGTTCAGTTTGGTAATTAATCTGATTCAAAAATCAGTAAATTTTAACTTTTTTCCATGTGAGTTCAAATGAGAGAATTAGATTTTAAGAGGATGGAGATGGGTTCTTTTTTTTTTTTTAATTAAAAGGGTGTTCCTTAACTCGTTTGCTTAATTATAAGTTTGATTGACTGTGGTCACAGGTAAGGTGAAATTCCCCGTAGCTTCTTCGAACTCAGAAGGGGTGGATAATCGTGACCAATTGTGCCTCTTTTCAAAGTTAAAAAATAAATAAAAAAAAAAAACTCGTTTACTTAATTGTAACAGGTGATGAGGTTGAATGATTCATCTTCTCAATTGGAATTTTCTGGAGTTTCTGTGTGTAATTGAATTTTTTTTTTTTCTAAAAATTTGTTGAAAATGGTTAAATGCGTTGTCTTAAAGGAAGCAGCTTGATTTTGATTTATGTCAGAAATTGTTGCACTGGGATAGGTATCATATTCATCGAATACGATTCTTGAAAGCTTGATTTTGATTCATGTCAAAAATTGTTGAACTGGGATAGGTATCATTTTCATGGAATAGGATTCTTGTAATGTAAAATGGTTGACACAGGTAATAAAGTGAGGGAAGGCGGTGAAAGGGCAAAATCTTGGGCATAACGGTTGTAATGTCCCCTCAAAACTCTTTAATCATCAGGTGATGAGAAAGATAGAGAGAGGGAGAGACATTACAACAGTTACACGATCAAATCTCTCTTGCAAAACGGATCGTTGCCATATCCGCCAGTAGTAGTTGGTTTATGCAAGTAATCTCCAATTACCACTCCAGCTCAGTTCATACTTGCTGATGTTTGTGCACAAATTGGTTATTTTTCGTCTTTGTAATTAAATAATCATAAATCATGATTAGGGTTTGGCAATGTTCAATACCCCTTACAATCATCAAAAGAAATGTGACTGTCAGATGATTTTACATGTGTTATTCATTGAAATTATGCAGAAGTCGGGATTAGAATTCATATACTAAATCCTTTCTCGAGTCTTTTGTTTTAGCCATAGTCGATCATGTCTATTGCTCCCTTCTTATTGTTGAATGTATATTGTACATGTATGACCGATCTTATCTAATCTACCTCTTGCTCGTACGCTTTATAAATAATGAATTAATCTTATATAAGTTAGAAAATGACTGATGGCTGATTAGATTCGGCCTATGCACTCTTGTAGATCTCCTTCAAATATCACACTTACAAGTTCAGTACATGGAATCTCATATTGGAACTAATTATGTTACACCATAATAATCCACATCTTAGGTAATGTTTGGATCATTAGGGTACATGCATGCTTCGGGAATGACCATTCCATTGTTTTGGTTCACTTGTATAGTTTAGAGATGAGCATTCCAAATTTACAAATTCACTCAAGCCTAGGACCCCAAGCCCCAGGCATTAACTCCGAGCCTCAAAAACTCGAACCTGGACCCGCCACTAAGGACCCAAATTCCAAGCTAGGGATCTAGGACTGGAACCCTGAGTGTTGAGTCCCAAACCTAAAGCCTGGGGCTCTAGTTTGGGCCTCGACCCTAAGTTCACGCCTAGAGCTCTTAACTCAGGTACCAGACTTCTTGGCCTGGTCCCAGAGCTCCGGAACCTGACCTTGATTCTCTAGCCAAACCCAAGACTTAGAGTCTGAACCCGAGATGCTTACACATTCCTTTTGAATCTGAGTAACTTCTTGATAGTTTTGAAGAATGGTTCATCTGGAACTGGCATCGACTTCACAATCCAACCGATTGGCCATGATACAGCTGCAATTACGATACAAGTTACCCATTGCAACAAAGTCAACCTCTCTGTATCTGCAAACTTTTTCAGGAACTCCACCATCACAAATTGGAGAACGATGGTTGTCCCCACAATGCCCATAAACAGTTTGTTCCTGTGAATACCTTTGAATACATTCTGCTTCTCCATGCTCCTTGAGTTGAACTCGTTGAAAATCTGACAGAGTACGAATGTGTTGAAAATCATAGTATCATTCACCGCATCAGTGACATTGAAGATGGAATCGCCACTGAATTGCAAGGTTAAGAGAATGGCTATTTGATATAGAGCTTGGCATAGAAGGTTTCTCCACATAATATTGGTTATGAGCGGTGCACTTCGACCTACAGGCTTCTTCTGCATTAGCTCATCTGTCGGCCGCTCAGTAGCAAGGGCGAGAGCGCCTAGTGTGTCCATGATGAGATTCACCCACAGCAATTGAACTGCTGTTAGGGGAACATCGCCAGCTGAAACTGCTGCGATAAAGTTAATTACTAGAGCTGCGACGTTAACAGTTAATTGAAACTGGATGAACTTCTGTATATTGTTATAAACACATCGCCCCCATCTCAAAACTGTGACCACAGAATTGAAGTTGTCGTCCAAGATGATGATGTCTGAGCTTTCCTTTGCCACCTCAGTACCTTGGATACCCATGGAAAGTCCTATATCAGCTTCTTTCAGTGCAGGAGCATCATTTGTGCCATCTCCTGTGACTGCAACCACATGTCCTTTCTGCCTCAGACACTGCACCATCAATAGCTTGTCGAACGGGGAAGATCTTGCCATCACGCGAATTTGATTGACCTTTTTCATTCTCTCTTGGTGTGTGTAGTTTCGGAATTCTGCTCCCTCTATCACTTGATCACCATTTGTTGCGTCCTCAGTCTTTAGTATTCCACATTCTGTAGCTATAGCTTTAGCTGTGAAAACATTGTCTCCAGTAATCATTTTGATTTGCACGCCTGCAGACATGCAAATTCTCACAGCATCGGTGACCCCTGCCCGGCATGGATCTTTGAGACCAACTACCCCTAGCAAAAATAATCCTTCTTCTTTTATCTTTGGGTGGGTCTTGTTATCGTCGCTATATTCAATTTCTTTTTCGGAAATTTGAGTATGAGCAAAAGCAATGCACCGGAGGCTTTTAGCTGCCATGGCTTGGATTATATTCTCAATTTTTGACCTTCCTTCTTCATTCAAGGACTTTATAGTTCCGTTGGTTTCATAATAACTCGAGCACATTGCAACTATCATCTCAGCAGCTCCTTTCCAGTGCACATGGATGGTGTTGTCATCCTTCTTTTGTATAAGAACCCCGCTTCGTTTCTTATCTGAGTTAAACGTTTCAACATGAAGAATGTCATATCTAGGCTTCAACTTTTCCATGTCCATACCCAAATCTGAAACGGCCCAATAGAGAATTGCTTTCTCTGTTGGACTACCAGAAATTTCAGGTTTTGATCCTAAAGGAGGTATGTAAACACTTCCGGTCGTGTTCAAGCCAACTCCTTGATGAAATAATTCACAAACATTTGGTTTGATTGAATTACCTTTTTCAATTTCTTCTTGGCCAAGACAAAATTTAGTCACTTCCATTTCATTTTTTGTCAAAGTTCCTGTTTTGTCAGTACAAATAACGGTTGCTGATCCCATCGTCTCACAAGCTTGTAGTTTTCTGACCATAGCCTGATCTTTCATCATTCTTTTCATTGAGTAAGCAAGTGTTAATGTGACGGCCAAGGGCAGACCTTCCGGGATTGCCACAACCACAATAGTGACTGCATCGGAAACAATGCGAACTACTCCGCTCAACACACTATCAATGTCTTTGTTGCTACCACTATACTCCGTATTTCCATACTCATCTTTTGTGTTACCAGTGAAGTAACGAACCAACAAGACTACAAGAACTAGGAAGGCAACTGCGAGGCCCACCTTTCCAATAGAAGAGGTTAGTTTGTCAAGCCTTGCTTGTAATGGTGTTCGTTCATTTGAGTCCTGCGATATTGAGCTCATCATTTCTCCCCATGCAGTGTTTATCCCAACTGATGTGACAAGCATTCGAGCATGGCCATCTACCACCTTTGTACCGGAGAACAGGAAGGGGTTCTCGGCGGAATCAATTTCAACATGGTCACTCTCTCCCGTCATGCTTGACTCGTCCACTTGTAAGGAATACCCATCTAAGAACAATCCGTCTGCAGGTATTTGATCTCCCATGTTCAGAACCACAACATCTCCAACTACAATATCAAAGATGGAGATTTCTTGTCTTTGTCTGTCTCTAAATACCTCAACTTTGATGTTGCTACTGATTTTAGACAATTTGTCGAACTGTAATTCTTGTCTGAAGTTACTGAGAGCTGAGACAACAATGACAATGAATACAGCAACAAAGATGCTCCCTCCCTCATACCAGCCTTCCTCCGCTCCATGCTCTTTGATTCCAAATCCGAGAGAAAGTGCCGCACAGACACATAGGATCAGAATTGTTGTGTCTTTTAAAGCGTCGAGGACAAAGTAGAGCAACCCTTTTGGAGGCTGCCTGTGGTAGGTATTTGAACCAAAGATTTCACGCCTTTTGTTGACTTCTAACTCATTTCCATGAATTCCATTTTTAGGGTTTGTCCCAAGAGAAGTGGCGACGCCGATAACTCCTCCAGACTTCTTTAGAGCAGCCAAGTCTTTATCCTTCACCATTTGTACGAGTCCTACATGATCAAATTCAATGTTGGGGAGGGAAATAAGGCGATCAGCTTCAGTATTGATTTCTTGGTGGGAAGTGCTTGGTTTCACGTCCAGTGCAGTGTAAGAATAAGAGTCCAAGATCTCGGGGTCCTTTTTGTAGTTGTTTCCCTTGTTTAGAAGCTCTCTGGGAAGCGAAAGCATTGCCCGAACAGCATATATTGCTGCGTAGGCCATGCGCCATCTCATCTTGGCTCTGGTGAGGGTGAGGGTGGTGGTGGTGATGTCGAGGAGCATTTTTCCATAACCATAAGGCGAATCGTGGCTGCTTAACATAGTTTGTCAGTAGTTAGAACTTTGAAGAGTTCACATTTAGGTAAATAAAGTCAAGAAGTGAGCCTAGTTCAACAAATTAAAAACTTCATTCTTATGTGCATGTTGCAGTATTTTTAGGAGCAGAATTCCCTCCCCTTTTTATTTTTTTTCTTCCTCCCTATTTAAATGGTTACGATTACACAACGTCAACATTGTTGAGAATGAATCTCAGAGAATGAGTCTCACATTGATGAGAGAAAAGATTTTGCATAGGCTTATAAAAGGTTGGACTACTTCCCATATTATCAATTAATTTTACGGTAGAACCTTAACTTTCTTTAAACATTTTGTATTGATTTCTTTACAGAGAGAAAGACAAAAAAAGAAAAAGTGATAGATGAGGGAGGAAATAGGAGAATTTTTTTTTTATAGCCAAATTCAGTCAATCGTGTAAAATGTTGCAATTTGTGACACGACACGAATGACACGACCTGAACACAATACAAGTATAGAACCCGATGCGTACACGATTAACGTTGTTCTCGCACTGTATTTGTATTTCTCTTGTGAAATGGAAAACTACTCCCTCCAAACTTTTGCTTGGTGGGCCTTTTTCAAAGGTCTATCATTCAAGGTCAATCACCCTAAAGCAAAAGGTTTCTTGTACTACGTGCAATGGGATGAAAAGTGTTGGAAATTTCCCCTCTTGTGGTGGTCCATGGAAGGAAAACTGAACAATAATGGTTGTACCACTACCCCCCTCTACAATTCTTTATTAAAAGTATGATGGTACACTAATGGTTCTAAGAGTTGAAATTGTCAATTTCTGTGTGAGTAGATATTTCAAACCAACGGTAATATAAAAATGGTGGCAGTATCCATACGCTATTTTTTATCATTTACACGTTTTCTCAATTATTAAATGTCCGTTCAGATAAATTAAAGAAGATAAAAAAATAAAAATTAATAAAATATGTGTATAGATATCATCACCTTACAAACCAGTGAAAGACAATTTTAGAATGTGTGGTTTCCTATACACTCACAAGCCTTTCCACAAAAGTCTCATTGTTGCAAAATCCTGAAGTAGGATTATTGAGTTTTTATTAGGCTCACATGACTTTTGATTCTCTTATTAGTGCGATTACACAGTTAACTAACTTGGATTGAAAGTAAAATATTTGAAACGAAAACACGATTCTCTTTCTTTTTTTGTTCCAGATAAGTAAATATGTCACGAACAATAATAAACCACCAACTCAATAAGTTTAATATTTAGGTTAATAGGGAAAAGCGTGTTGAAAATTCAGCTTAGTTTTACTTATCGTTGTTCTTGTGAAAATATTAATTTTAATGTTTGATATATATTGCAAATTTTTTAAGGATACAAATTAAAAATTGAAAATTGAAAGTAGTACCTTTGTGTAGCAGCCGAGTTCTTTTCCCTCACAATTTCTGCAAGTCCAGCATCTTCATGATCATCAACGTCGGCCACAAAACTGTAGCGACCAGTTTCATCGTCTCCATATTTTTTTGTCGTGGATACCATCTCTTTGGGAAGCTCAAGCATGACGTGGACAACACGTAATGCCAAAAACGCCATCCGCCACCTTCTCTTAGCTCGGAGGCCGGTGTCAAGGTCGTCGAGGAGCGATTTGCCGCAGTGGTAGGCCGAGTCACTGCTGCTTGCCATATTTTGTTTAGGCCTTAAGAGTTTAGAGTGAGAGATTAGTAGTTAGTGAGGAGGAGGAGGAGGAGGAGGAGGAGGAGGAGGAGGAGGAAGACCTAGCTAGTAGATAGAAAAAGAGTTCATTCTAATGTGCATGGTGAGTTGTTTTATAGACAAATTAAAAAGGGAAAACTAATGAAAATGACTTGAAAATTTTGAGTTGTAACGATAAGGACAAAATTAAGGGTAAAATGAATAGTATCAGGATTGACTTTTAGTGTAAAAATGTAGTTTTTCGTTAAAATAAACAGTTCCGTGGACTTTTTGTTAAAACTTCCGATTAAAAAAAGGTAGCTATCAATATGATGGAAGCATACGTCCATGTCGGCACAATAAGCAGCAATCACACGTCTATTTGGTCGATAACAAAATTTTTGCTGAACAATAAAAGGTAAAGTGAACACTACTTGGTTTCTTACATGAACTTTTGGTAAAGTAACTTGACCTGAGAAGTTTTTACATTGAATGGAAACATTATGAGATCGAGTGTGATAAAATACAAGGTTCTTATACTTTTTTTACAAAAAACACATAACTGAAATTTTTTGTAGGAATCACTTTCAATTGCTTTTGGAACCCAAAAAAATATCGCCAAAAACGTTTTCAGTTATTTTAAAAGTAATTTTGAATGAGTTATAAAATTCATAGAACCTCATATTTTTTCTAATAGAGGTCTTATTACAAATAACCTGATTAGACCGCCATTACAAAGTCATTCCTTCTTGCCTTCACAGATTGACACATACTAAAGCGATTCATTTAAAAAAGAAAGTTTGTACGTACGTGTTAAACTATAATTGACATGTAAAAAAGAATGCTCATTAGAGTCGGTATTCTTCTTTTGTAATTGCCCTGTGAGATGGAAAGCACTCGATTCTGCTTAAATTACAGGACTGCTAGTCTGGTCTTGGGGGAAATTGGAGAAAAAACAATTATTAAACAATGACTTAGGGTCTACACTAAAAGTTATCGACCAAAGTTTTCCAGCTCGATGTAAACGAAATGCCTAAGATTTTTTCAAAGAAATCTATCAAATAATAATAGAGAATGAAACAACTGGAAAGCTTGTTGGAGTATATAAACCCTAATATTTTTCACACGAGAACAGTTTAGATTGTGAATTGTTATGAATACAATCAAATTGAGACAAACAAGCTGATATTCAAGGTTCTAAAAGGAGCTAGTTGGGCGGCAAACAGTGATTTAGCGCCTATGCGTCTAGGAGGAGCTAGGTGGTTTTTTTAATCTAAATTACCGATTAATAGAGCTCTTTTTGTCAACCAAAAGAGGATAAAAAAAACTATTTAGCATTCTATCACACAAAAAAATGATGGCAATAATGTAATTTCACATATCCAAATTTACTGTTTTTTATTGAAACATCATCTAGATGATGTTAAGATATATCTAAAATTAAAAAAAAACAAAAAACTCCCACTATTTCCCTCTCTCATTCCAATTTTTAAAACAAAAGTAAAAAGTATTCAAACACACAATGCGTATAGAGGTATGCTAGTTTTAATTAGATTTATTATATAATATATAAATAAATGTCTACTCATTCTTATAAAAAATGTATATTTTGTATTGGAATATATATATTGTCAAAATGAATAACATATAGATTATAAAGTATTAAAATATATTCAAAATATAGGGAACAAACATATAATAAGTGTTCATCCAAATATTTAACAAGTCTTTTACAATTTATTATAAAAAATAAAATTTATCTAGTTGCAACCTCAATAGATCTAAACGTCATTTCTTAATTTTCAAATTTTTATAAATTAATCGAACGGTGATCAACTGTCTAACGTCAATACAACACCTTAGGCAATGCAAGGCAAAAAGCATTGATGTTTTTTTTTTTTTTTTTTTTGTGAATATTTAAAAGGTCCTCGATGTAGGGTTTTTTTTTTTTTTTTTTCTTTTTTTCTTTTTCTGACAACCTTATTAATTACTTGGCCCATAAAATGGGAAATGTACGGGTTTGTCGGTAGCTCAAATTTGCAGCCTCCTCTTAGTTTGAGCCTCCTATTGGCCAGAAGATCTACAAGTAGGCATGTCTATTATTTATACTAAAGAAGAAGAGGTAGATTAAATTTCACAATGAGTTAATAATAATATGGTTTAAATTCGTTTTTGGCGATAATCGAACCTAAGACCTCTCATTTACAAGTAAAGAAAAATACCACTTAATCGTAATATTAAGTGGAGCATTTCTTAGACTTTGTTCAACATAAATTGAAAGAAAACATTGCCAAAATTTGCATCGTAATTTTTGTCCTACCTAACTTTTTGTTAAAATATTGATTTATATTTGTCACTCTATTTTTTAAGATGATGAATTCATTACCAATTTGCTCATAGTCTAACAATCCTGGCTTTTTAAGGTTTTCATTTTAACTTGTGAGGACCAAATGCATATTAACTTCAAAATTATATTAGTTTTGATCCAAATACTTAAAATGTTTGACAACTTAACAGATCAAAATAATTCATTATTCTCTTTCTTCCCCCAACTTATAATTTTTTATCTTGAAATTTCGAATATACGCAATAATTCTCTTTATACACCCAATAATAACAAAAAATAAAGAAAAAAGAATTCAACAATAGGCAACTCTGACCACCACATTTGTCCAAACCCCAACCACCCCAATCTCTACCCATCCCGAACCCCCCACCACCATCTTCCCTACCACCCACAACAATTTGAAAATTTGGAGAACCTTAACCCCTAACAACCAACCATTAAAAAGACCCAAAAGACATTCATGACAATGTTTCTTTTGAAAAAAATTATAATATTACTAAAATTGTGATTCTCCACATATTACGTACACTCAAGTCCAACATAGTTAGATTCAATTGGTCGATAGTTACTGCGAGGAAGTTTGTGTAGCTAGGGGAAAATCGGGAGAGGGTTAGTGATGGATGAGACCTTAGGGGTTTTCATTGTGGGTGATAGGGAAGGTGGCAGTAGGGATTGGGGAAGAGTAGAAATTGGGGGTGATAGGGGTTTGGAAATTGGTGAGATGGGGGGTGGCCGGAGATTTATGGTGCTAGAATTTTATTTTTTGTTCTTTTTTATTTTAGAGTTGAAAGAGAATCGTTGGACACACTCAGAACTTCAAGATAAAAAATGATAAGTTAGGTGTAGAACAAGGATAAATGAGTTTGAATCAAATTTCTCTGAAATTGTCACATATTTTAAGCATTTAGATATACGGAATTGTTATTAGCATTCCAAAAATCTCATTCCACACTCCAAACTTTCTATATTAAGAAAGAAAAATACACTTATGAGGAGTGTAAAGTGAAATTTTTGGAGTGCCAATAACACTTCCCTAGATATAAACTAATATAATGTTGTGATTAATATGCATTTGGTTCTCATAAGTCATCAAAATGAAGATTTTAGGAGAGCAATACTCCATAGCCTAATGGTACGTTCGAATTTGTCAGATGGGTAATGTTAGGGAAACTAAATTTGGAGACAAAATTTACAAACTAAATGATGTATCACTAATAAAAATAAGCACATTTATCAATGTTTAAGTAATAAACCAATCATCAATTTCCATATCCTTTAGTTTTCAAAATTTAATCTTCTTAACATTACTCTTTGCAGGATACTCAAGTTTAAAGCCTCTACCCCAGAGACCCACAAGTATGCATTGAAGTTTGATCAACAGAAATCAAAAGCAAACATTGCCGATTTATTTTCTGTGGTAGCCAACTTTGTTCAAATATTTGAAAGTATGACACCAAAAGGTGAGAGGGAAAGGTTGAAGTTCAACATTAAATATGAAGTGTTTAAGCTAATGGCAAATTAGAGGAGCCGTTGTAACCAACAACTGTCCATTTATTTTCGTCCTTGCTTGTTCAACGGTTTTTGAAAAGAATTGCCGCCAAGCCGGACTTGTTTCACCTATACTTATTATTATTATTACTTTTTTTTTTTAACAAACGGTATTTTCTATACTCAAACGTGGGGAAGTAGGCTAAACCTTACATTGGGTTAGCCATAATGATATGGTTCAAATTCGTCTTTGGTTAGAATCGAATCTAAGACCTACAAGTAAAGAAAAATATTACTAGATCGTAATACTAAATGACATTTATTTATTTTAATTTTATTTTAACGTTTTGAAATATGCATAAAATACAACCATCCAATAAAATATACGAATTAGTTTTTTTTGTTGTTGTTGGAATAAAAGAATTAATTTATCACACATTTTGATATGAGGAAATTGTGGCAATGATCCATCAACTTTAATCCAATTGGAGCAATGGTCCCTTAACTAAAAATCAATTACCATTGGTCTCTCAACTCATCAAAACGTGCAGCTATGATCCTTTTCATCAACTCCGTTGGAACTTTCATCAAAATAAGTCATGTACCATGCATGTGAGGGTGAATAAAGGGGCAAATATGGAAAATAAAATAAGAAAAATTGTATTAATGGTCTCTTAACTTTAATCCAATTGGAGAAACAATTCCTCACCTTTAACTCAATTGGAGCAATGATCCCTCAACTTTAACCCAATTGTAGCAATAGTCATTCCAACATAACTCATTTTGACAGAATACTAACGGAGTTGACGAAAATGATTATAATTACATGTTTTGATGAGTTAAGGAACTAATATTAATGAATTTTTAGTTGAGGGACCATTGCTCCAATTTGGTTAGAATTGAAGGATTATTGCTACAATTTACTCTTTTAGTATCTCAAACAATGGTCACTGTTTTATGTTTTGTTACAATTTTTTATGTTGGTTCTAGTAGTAGAATCTTCTTCTCAAGTGATATCGCTGAGGCGGCAGATTACGATTAGCTCGGACGTTCAACGGGTTATGTGGTAGCACCAAAACAACGTTATTTGCGGTGTTTTTCACTTTTAAATAGTTGTTATTGACGTTTCAAAAGAAAATATGCAACTTCGAAGCATCTAAAAAATTAAAGAGAAAATACCGTTTGAAAAAGTATATTGTAACTTTTCTATCGTGCCTTATTAAAGAGAAAATGCCCTTTGAAAAAATATATAATAACTTTTCTATCGTGCTAATAAAAAGGTTAAAAGTGTTTTCTGACATCAAAAGCATATATAATAACTTTTCTATCGTGCCAATAGAAGGGTTAAAAATGTTTTTTGACATCAAAAGCATATATAATAATTTTTCTATCATGCCAATAGAAGGGTTAAAAGTACTTTTGACATCAAAAGCATATATAATAACTTTTCTATCGGGCCAATAGAAGGGTTAAAAGTATTTTCTGACATCAAAAGCATTTCTACCTGCGTTTAAGAGATAAATCTAGAAATAGTTTTGGATCATAAAAATGCTTTCTTAAAAAAAAAATTGCATTCATATGCTTTTTTTTTTTTTCTTGAACAAACGATATTATTTACACTAAAGAGGAGGGGGTGGGCTTAGCCTCACAATGAGCTAGCAATAATGTGGTTCAAACTTGCATTTGGTGAGAATCAAATCTAAAACACCTCACTTATAAGTGAAGAAGAATACCACAAGATCGTTGTACTAAGTAACCATTCATATGCTTCTTAAGAAAGCACTTCCAAATGTTTTTAGAACGCACTTAAATTTTTTTAACACACTTGTAAATGTTTGCAATAGAAGCAGTTAACCCATAAGCAAAAGTGCTTCCTACCGTTGCAGTCCCAAACAAACCCTAAAACTAAAGGCACAACAACAGAAAGACAATAATTACACAGATGATTTCCGAACATTAATTTTCTCTTTTCTAGACACTCATGTTTATACATATATATATCCCTTAATTATCATTTCATTTAGTTCAATTCAAAAGCAAAAAATATAAGAAATAAGTGTGCGGAAACCGTTTCGAAAAGACAATTTCCTCAAACAAACTCTCTCCAGTTGGTTCAAAAATAAATTCCTTTAAAAAAAAAGTCGGTACTAGTTTACAAAAAACACCACTTGGACAAATCGCACGCCAAAAGCAATTTCCTGGTGGTTTCCAATCGTCAATGTTGGAAGAGCCTTTCCCGACTAATACCAACAAACCAGTCAAACAAAATGGCCAACTTCATACAGCACGAGATTGACAAAAACCAAGTTGATCTTAATTTAACACCAGGAGTCCACAAAGGCTGTCCTTGCAACTTCCTTGCAATTTCCAGTGCCTCAATGCCTTCTTTTTTTAACTTAGATCCTTGCCGCGGCTGAACCGTGTGCTTCGGTTAGAACGAAGGCATCTCGTGACGGTAATCGGGTGTGCAGACTTGTCCTCATTGAGTATTTCATTGGTTTAAAAATGACCTGCAAGGCAAAATGTAGGGTTTTATATGTATAATATTCCATGCAAAACTTATGATATTGAAATTAATCATACGTGCACTGTAAGGGGAGCGCAATTCGCGCTACGGGTCACCGTCAAAGCTCTAGAGATGTTCGTCCGTTGCGCAAATAACACTCCCTAAACTCTACTGCCATTTTTTTTTCCACCAAACCTAGTGGTGCATAAATGCAATGAAAAAACCGCAACGCCAAGTAGCAGATCAGAAAACGTGTATATGTATATTTAGTGAAGCATGTAAGATCAAAGAAGTTCTTCATAAATTTTTAATGCCAAACATCAACAAAACCAAATAAGTTTCTAAGAGTAATACATAGCTAAGTTAATATTAAAAACAAAATAATTGTTTGAAGATAACTATCCTGCATATATTAAAGTTTAAAATCCTACTTATGCCGAACGTCTACGTAGCTAATTTATTTTATAAATGAAAATGATGCTTTCAAGAAACTATTTGCTTATATAAAAGGTAAAGCCTTTATCAACAAAAAAGTCTATACAAATAAATTAATTTACAAAAGAAAAAGATTCTTTTTAGATAGCTATTAGAATGTTAAAGATAAACATACATAAGCAGAAAATCTACGGTGAATGACTTCATAAGGACAGTCCAAAATCATATATCCCCTAAAACATGCAATTAAGAGGTACAAGATGCCCTAAATTGTTTAATCTTTGGCCTAAAGTTTTTGGTTTGTATTGATGTTCAACCTAGGTCAAGGTTAGTACTTCAATGAGGGTTTAAACTGGGCTCTTTCGGCCCAACGAGCCTCGAGTGCCATCCTTGTAAACAGAATGCAGTACCACCCCCTAAGAACGTTGTGCATTCAAGCTCCATTATTTAAAGTAAGGATGCAGTCAAGAGATGGGAAAGATAGATTTAAATCCAACAAGGCCATCCATTAACCTGTTCAGTTCTACACGCACAAGTCACAGTGAAGCACTACTAATTGGTATCTCTATTCATGCAAGCGACGAAGATAGTCGATAGATGCACTCGCCGTAGTTTTAGCATTGCAGCAAACCTATGTCAGATATATAGCAGATTTGGACACTCTAGACAAAATGAATCCAGTAGAAGATGCATATGTTTCGATCATTTTCATGGATCTGTTTAAATATGTAGTGCAAAGGGAAAACCGCAGTACGAGGTGAACTTTACCACATAGTTGCAAAACCAAATTTTTCTTAACAGAATGAATAATCAGAAACATATAAATAATTTCTCTCACTCAAATGACTGCTATCAAATTCTTACAACTAAATAGAACTTAAACCAGTACAAAAATTCCTATCCGAAACCAAAATCATACGAAGCTCATCCAATACTATAACACAATCATACTCACAAGTAGACCTGTCCTCATTGAGTATTTCATTGGTTAAAAATGACCTGTAATGCACATGTAGAGTTTTATAAGTATTTTATTCCATTAACAACTTATGATGTTGATTTTAATCATATGCATATTGTAAGGGGAGTGCAATTCGAGCTACAGGTCACCATTAAAGTTCATTGTTGCGCAAATAGCACTCCCTTTACTACATATTTGATCACGAGATAAACTATCATTACGACAAGTTTTGTACTACAAAACTGATCACAAGACAAGATATGATTAATACAAATTTGATCACAAGATAAGATATCAACAGTATGTTTCCACGTAGTTTTGCGTGTATGAACTTGTGTGAACACTCAACTGCCATTTTTTTCTATTATTTCGGAGGCCATAACAAATCCAGTTTGATATTGTGTCAGCACATTAATGAAGCAGAAATTTCCTAGCTAAATAGCTTGACGAATTTCACCAAACCTAGTGGTGCAAAAACGCAAGGAAACAACAACATGACCAAGTAGCAGATTAGATAAGCTGTAAGTTGACTAAATTATATTTTTCAAAGTACTTGTACATTTTGGTGAAGCATGTAAGATCAGAGAAGTTCTTCATAAATTTTTAATGCCAAACATCACCAAAACCAAATAAGTTTCTAAAAGTAAAACATAGCAAAGTTAATTAAAAAAAAAAAAATTTGTTTGAAGATAACTATCCTGCATAAATTAAAGTTTAAAATCCTACTTATGCCACGTAGCTAATTTATTTCATAACGAGAATGATGCTTTCAAGAAACTATTTGCCTATATCAAAGGTCAAGCCTTTATCAACCAAAAAATGTCTATGCAAATAAATTAATTTACAAGAGAAAACGATTCTTTTCAGATAGCTATGTTAAAGAAAAAACATACACAAGCAGAAAGTCTATGGTGAATGACTTAACAAGGACAGTCCAAAATCATATATCCCCTAGAACATGCAGTTATGAGGCACAAGATGCCCTAAACTGTTGAATGTTTGGGCCTACAGTTTTTGGTTTGTATTGATGTTCAACCTAGGTAAAAGTTAGTACTTCAAATGAGGGTTTAGATTGGGCTCTTTCAGCCCACCGAGGCCCGAGTGCCATCCTGTAACAGAAGTACCACCCTAAGAACATTTTGCACTCAAGCTCCACCATTTAAAAAAGTAAGAAAAACTAATAGAAAGGGCTTGAAAATTTTGAATTTTAACGGTAAGGACAAAATAAAGGGTAAAGTGAATAGTACCAGGATTGAATTTTAGTGTAAAAATGTGGTTTTTCGTTAAAATGAACCGTACCGGGAGCTTTTCATTAAAGTTCTCTTTAAAAGTAAGGATGCAGTCAAAAGAAGGGAAAAATGGATTTAAATCCCACAAGGCCATCCATTAACTTGTTCAGTTACACATGCACAAGTCATAGTGAATCATTACTAATTGGTATCTCTATTCATGCAAGTAATGACGATAGATGCATTCGCCATATAGCATTGCAGCAAACCTATGTCAGATATATATAGCAGAATTGCACACTCTAGACAAAATGAATACAGTTCAAGATGTATATGTTTCAATTCATTTTCATGGATCTGTTTAAATATATCGTGCAAAGCGAAAACTGCAGTTCGGGGCGAACTTTACCACATGGTTGCACAACCAAAATTTCCTTAACAGAACGAATAATCAGAAGGGTGGTGCTATCCACGCACCCATTTTTAACTCTCACACACCCCTCTCAATTTCCAACCGTACCATCGGATTGGATGAACTGAAGAAGAACAATGGACAAAAATTATACTCACAAGTTTTGAACACTAAATTCAAAAATGCATTGAATCTTTTCTACTCTTTCCATGTTAAATCAAAGAAGCAGAGTTCAACCAAACATACCTTTTGCACAATCCCACTTCACCAGCAACAATTTCATCACAAAGGCACCAAATTTCACCTCCATTTTCCAAATCTCACACCTTCAATGTCAAATTCCCACCGCCAAAACACGATCAACCTCACTATCCGAACCAAACAATTCACCAGCCCTATAATTCATCGCTGAACCCAAAACCCCCAACTTTTCCAATCCAATCAAGTTGAGCCACGTACTCCGATCCGCCAGAGTCCCCCAGCAGACCAATCTCTCAGCCTGATTCACATTCACCCCTGCAATCCTCGCTTCTCTGAAGGGTTTCAAGCACTTCTCCTTCGCGAACCCGCCGCACTTCTCATTCGCCGCCGTCAAACACCCCTCCATTTCTCTCTCCTCGCACTGTTCGCTCTGCTTCAAGTCTGACTTTCTGGCCAATCAGAGCTCCCCACCACGGGGGCTTACACTTTTCCGATGCGCTAATGGCGCACGCGATCCTGGCACCGGCCTCGCACTGCTCGACGATCTTGGACCCGCAGGTTCTGTACGCGTTCGCCCAAGCTTTTGGGTCGCGAAACGCCAGGACGTACGGACCGGACGACGGATCGTCGGGTGGCCCTGCCCGAACCGGTCCACGGAGTAATGGTACCGGGCTGTCGAATCGTATAGTTGTTGTGGCGGCTGAATGCTCGTCGATAGGGTTCGATTCGGAAGCCGCCATTTTTAGGTTCGGAGAAGAGAAGGAGGCGCGTGCACAGGTTAGTGATTTGGCGCAAAACTGTTGTATTCCGACACGTGTGAAATTTTTTGCAGAGGCCGCACGTGAGAAAGTGAAAAATGATATTAGATCGATTGAAAGTTTTTTAAAATAACTGAAAACGATTTTTATGAAAATATTTTTGGAATCAATTTTTAGTAAAAATACAAGTGAATCTTAAAAAATCACTTAAACCGCTTTGTTCATTTTAAAAACACTGACAGTACTTCAAGTGCTTTTTTTTCTAAAAGTGTTTTTAGTCATTTTAAAAGAACTTTCAAACTTACAAACGAGCCCATTGTTAATGATGTGAGCTAATCTAAATTAAGAAAAATTCCAAGTTCAGTGCAGATAGAAGCACACCAAATAATGCAAATGTAATTTTAAAAAATTCTAAGCAAATTATGTTGTGAACAATAAAAGTAAAATGGCACCTCTCATGTGTTACAACCATAATTGCACAATGTGCGTTGCTTCCTAATCAGCGGGTTTAAAGATTAAACACATGATTTAGTTTTAATCCATTTTTCTATTTCTAATAACATGATTAAGAAGGAAGGAAAAGATCAACAGAGCAGCATCATCCTTGCAAATTCTTCATAGCTAACTAGACCATCACCATCCAAATCAGCTTCTCTGATCATTTGTTCAGCCTCTTCATCGCTCAATCTTTCTCCCAAATTTATCATCACTTGTTTCAACTATCACAAAAGAAAAAAAAGTATGTAGATATATGAGTGGTGTTTCTTGCACCGTACATTATCTCTTAAATTTGTGATACTAACTGATGTGACACATAACATGACAGTTGCTCATTGATTGTAAACAAATGAAGTTTAATGTGAATCCGAACATGAACAAATGCAATTTTGACACATCAGTTGAGATTTTAAAAGTCGGGATACAACTAAAAGTCAACTATAATTTTATGTTTACCTCAAAGGCTGAAATGTAGCCATCTTGGTCTCTGTCAAATACTTTGAAGGCTTCTTTGAGCTCCTCGGCAACATTTTCCTACAAGATTAATTACAATCTTCGTCAACTCAACTGGTTTCAAAGGCTTAATTAACACAAATATGCTGAGTAAATTTGAAATTATAGAGCTTATTTACCTTCATCTTTCTTGACATAATATTCAAGAACTCTTCAAAATCTATGGTCCCACTTCCATCACCACCAATCTCACTAATCATGTCTTGAATTTCTTCTTTTGTGGGACGTTGATCCAGTGACTGGATCACTGTAGCTAGTTCTTCCAAGCTAATAAGTCCTGCAAATAAAGACTCGATCAAAAACCCTAGCGACTTATCGACGTGAGCAGCACGAAAGCACGTGATAGATAAACGCGAGAGGAATCGATGTATGCGATTAAGGGAACTCCCGTCACCGGTCGAGAAGAATCGGTTAATGGAAACGTATGTAAAGTAATGATTATATGTGAACTGATAAGAACTTACCATCTGAATCCTTGTCGATGAGGCAAAAGGCTTCCTGGAACTCAGCAATCTGACCTTCTGTCAATGCCTCTGCCATTTTCTTGGATCAAAAGCTGAGAGAAAAATAAGTTAACTTCCTGTTGGCAGCTGAGAAAGCTGTATTGTTATATAGAGAAAAATAAGTTAACTTTCTGTTTGGCAGCTAAGAAAGTTGTACTGTTATATGTGAAACAAAGAATGGTACTTGTTCACCTAAAAAAAAACACAAACAATGGTACTTTGGAACTAGCCTGGAGTGTTGGAATTGTTTGTGTCACACTCTCATTATAAGTAGGTAAAGAAAGAAGCTAAATAATTTTTTTGATTTAAGGTTTAATTGAAATAGTCAAAAACAGTGCGTGTGGCATTTTTTCCAGTCAAAACATGGAAATTTTCTAGAAGTGAGGCCAAGAGTCTTGAATCAACGGTTGAATACTTTGATTGTAAGAATTCTCCAATTACTTAGCTTAATTCTCCAATTCAAGAGTTTTTTAGAGTAATTATCACACGGTCATATAATATTATATTATTAATTTTGTAATGCATATTTTTATCAATATTATACTCTCAATTTATTACACATTAATTATATCGTCTATTCATATTATAATGCAAAAATTAGTAACATAATTTCTAAAGCGAAAAAATTTCTACAATTCTTAGTCAAAAAGGACATGACTTTGATGCTCATTTTCAACGTACTTTTTATTACCATTCTTGACATTTGTGACCGAAAAAACGAACAATCGAATTTCAAAGACACCATTATTATACTATGTCTTTATTAGTGACTCCAAGTATTCAGCAGTAGCATGCCGCTTGACAAAATTTTGTAAGACATGTCATTTGGTTAATTACGAGGACTTAAATGTTGTTTGTGTTGGCCTTACATGATTACATAACTAAAACACAAATAAAAGAAAACGATGGCTAACCTAAAGCACTTCGAGCGCCTGCCATTGACTGAGTTTGAAGGAGGAAAAAACACCACATCAGTGTTGAAGTTTTCTACAAGCTCTTAATTTTATACAACTACTCAATGGAAAGTGTTTGTTGCGTGTTTTAAAGATTGTAGGGACCTGAATATTTATATTGACTAAGAGTCAAGGGTTCTGTCCATAGAGGAGACCCAAATCTCACTTTCTTAGCTCACATGTAAGGTATTATAATTACATGTTCATCAAGGATTTAAGCGGCCTCATTTGGGTTCCAAGACATACATTCACAAGGCTAATTAATATAAAAGGGATCAACCACAATTTTAGCATTAATCTCTATTATTTCATTCCTATTACATTGTTGACCATTTAAAAGTTGATTTATATTGAATTAAGTCCAACCGTTTCAGAATACTATTGTAAAAAAAGACTTATAATTATAAGCAATTATGCTAGATTGTACCGAGTTTAATCTTGACTTGAGATCGTTGCCTAGGTATATTGATCATACGAAAAGTCCAATATGTAATAAGTTAGTATTGGACAACGTAAACAAATTTCACAAACATAAGCCTTCAAGGTTAGCTCTCAATTGGTTGTGCGGGTAAAAGTGAGATAATAAGTTAGGATTATATTAGACTTAAAATTCAATTTGTTCTAACGTGTCGTTTATCAGGATGCAATCGTTGTATATTGAGGCTCACATTTTACGTAGTGAATCATAATGCATAATGCAAATCACAAACAACAATCGTTTAAAGAGGAAACAAGGAAAATGGGAGAAAGAAGATGAGACTTCCCAAAAAGAATGAAGAGGAAATAAAACTTGAGAGATGAGACACATTTTATAGCCCCTGGCATAGTTGCGGATTCAGAATTTAATATATATAGTGGTTTTAATAAAAAAAGGTTTAAAAAAATTAGACAAAAGTAACATTAAAAAATTAAACGATAAACTACCAACTTTTTATTTATAATCTTTATACAAACAACATTGCAAGCTACAAAGACTAAATTTGTCCAAGACGAAGTTTCATAAATTTATCCAAGATGAAGTTTCATACTCTAAAAACATGTCATAATAGTTTAATTGTCAATACAAGAAAAAAGAGATCAAAGATGATTTGAAACTATCCAAAATTGGAGTTGAATTATCCAGAATATAATTAGAATAATCCAAAATTGGAATTGAAAATATTTGGAATAGGATTGTGCCGAAACTAATCGATGATGATTTTTGCTTGTGGTGGCCTAACCATCTCCAAAGGAGTCCAAATAAGATGACAAATTTTGAACATAAAATTTAAATTTTGACAGCTTATGTGGCACTTTGACATCTTTTAAAGTTTTGTTCTCCAACTGATATGTCAAATTAAATTATTTTATAAAATAAATTATTAAACTAATTAAACCAAGTTGTGAGGTGCGAGCAGGTCAGTGTGGAACTTTAGCGGAGGTAGAGTCGGACCGCCGCCGCCGCTGTTGGTGCCCAAGTGCAGTGGCGATATTGGGTATGCGTCGGAAGTGAGTTTCTTGGCAAGAGGCGATCGGACCGCTTGTGGGGATTGTTGTTGTTGTTCTAGCGCTTCAATTTCTGATCCCTGCAGGTATTCAATTGAAAAATGAAAACTAGAAATTGAATGCTTATAGATGTGAAATGGGTTTTTGAAAATTTTTTAGCACTGGGATTTGGGTACCTGTTCGATCCATTTGATCGCATTTTTTGTCGAGGCCTTTGGTGTAATCTGTTCACCTTCCTACTAATTAAAAATTAATAAAATACATTTAATAATTAATAAAAAAGCCATTTGAAGCTGCTGTCAAATTTGATAGCAATATCTTTTGCTGCCAATCCGTGTTATAGCCACATAGGATTTGGCACTTTGGTTGGAGAATATTAGTCTAGTCTAGTATTTTTTTACTGTTATAGCTGATGTGTACATTTTGACATCCTTTTTAGTTGTTGAAAAGCGTATAGATCTACCGCAAAACCATGTACCGCGTAGCAGTCGATTGATCCTCAGCCCAAGATAGGTAAGAATCGTATAACCCTCGGGGGTTTTAGCGAAAGCACCAGCGACAGCTAAGCAGCAGCAAAGCCTCGTCTCTTCCCTCTCTCCTCGCTCGCCTCGCCGCCGCCGCCGCCGTCGCCGTCGCATTTTGTTTCCGAATCTGGAACCGAGTTTACTCGGACCGAGTCGAGCTCAACCAACAGGTACTCTTCAATTTCTCATACCAGCTTTCACATAAAGTTTTATAATTCGAGTGCCGCAACACTCCACAGTAACCGATGCAATCCCAAAAGTTTAACATTAGGGTTTTTGAGATAAATAGGAATCGTGATCGGACGTTTAGGTTTCAGGTTTTGCGATTCCCATTGAGGGTATGTAGATTTGGTTCTGAGGATTAGCTGAAAGAACAAAACTTGGAGTAGTTTCAGCTAACGGTGATATTGGGCACATTTGGACTTTGAATTCAATGCCGATGGAAAAACCGGTAGGGGAATCCGAATTATGGGTTCAGCATGGAAAGGATCAATGTCAAGATCATTGCCAAAACCCTTGGAAATGAATAGAACCCTGCATTTCCTTTTTCCGGTTTCTAGGGTTCTCAGCTTCACTGATTGGTTTTTTTTCTATCTGCCCTTATTGTTTCGCAATATCTTGTTAAAAAATTCTAAGTTTGTGTATTTTCGCTGAATTACATTCAAAGATACTTTCTTGAGCTAAATGGTATGTAGATTTTACTTATATCTATGCGGGATTGTTATGCAGGTTTATACTGTAAGATGGTATGTGTTTATTTACTTCTTTTGCTCTGATGTTCTTGAAACAGGAAGATATGAGCAAGAAAAAGAACCCTCGCGTCTTCTTAGATTTATCAATTGATAGGGCCCCTGTGGAACAAATTGTTATTGAGGTACATAAAAATCAGTTACACTCTCGCTTGTTGGAGTTTTTAGCTTGTTTTACTTGTTATAAAAGGAAAATTTTAGCTTGCATTCTGATATAGTGTTAATGTTAAACTCGTTTCTCCCAAAATTTTGCAGCTTTTTGCTGATGTTGTTCCCAAGACAGCAGAGAATTTTAGGGCTCTCTGTACAGGTAATTTAATGTAATTTGATTGTTGTGTTTGTTGGTTAAGTGTCCACTTTAGATTCTTTAAAAGTTTGAGGAATGCAGATTTGGTTTTATTATGGTTATGTCTGGAAGAAACAAAATATAAAGACTAAGAAGACATAGGATTTGTGAGCATTGGAACCACATTGGTGTTGCTGAAGTAAGGGCTCGTTTGGATGTGCTTTTAAAATGACTGAAAGCGCTTTTAGAGAAAATATTTTTGGGTTCCAAAAGCACTTTAAGTGCTTTTTACAAGAAGCACCAGTTATGTGTTTCTCCCAGGAAGCACTTTAAGTGCTTTTCCAGGATTTACTAACATTTTTACTAAGGATTGTTTTCAAAAATATTTTCAACAAAAGCGCTTTCAGTCATTTTAAAAGCACATCCAAACAAGCTCTAAATCAGTTCGTAAACCCCCGTACTAATACATTATCAGATTTGGAAATCTGGTTATAGTGTTTGATTCCATATCTTTTGTTTTTCTTGGTATGAATTTTTTTCTACTTACATTCATCATCGGTTAAATGACCTATGAGGTGACATTTTGTGTTGTCTTTTGTTATAGGTGAGAAGGGCATTGGAAAATCTACAGGCAAACCTCTCCATTACAAAGGATCAACATTCCATCGAGTAATAAAAGGATTTATGGCACAGGTATGTTGTCTCTTTTTCAGTGAAGCACCACCGTCAAATATTACTTATCTTCCTGAAAGGACAAATCCACTCTGTTATAGGTAGAGATGACAACTTTTTCTGCTCATTTTATTTATTTATCTTGTAAGTACTAACATGTCATAATTGTCCATGTTTCTCTTTTATACAGGGTGGTGACTTTTCAAATGGAAATGGTGTGAATTTCTTCCTATAAATCAATTTTTTGTTTGATGAATGTAAATTTTCTGTTTTACTTCGAAATTCATGCCCAGACTTGTAAAGATTGACCCTTGATTGGTTTGAAGGCACTGGTGGAGAAAGTATTTATGGAGGAAAGTTTGCAGGTAGATTTTTGTTTGTTTGTGTGTGCAGGAACCTGCACGCTTGCATGCGTCATAACTGTTCAGTTCTGGTCATGATTTTCATTGCCCTTGCAGATGAAAATTTTAAATTGAAGCATGATGGACCTGGTCTTCTGTCTATGGCTAATGCTGGTCCAAACACAAATGGTTCCCAGTTCTTTATAATCTTCAGGCGCCAGCCTCATCTCGATGGGTAATTTAAATTGCTTTTTTATTCACACTTTTATGTGAGATGCCATTTATACGCATTACCTACCACCTTAGATCTTTTTCATTTCCATTTTTCACCACTTGATAAAGAATGTTTTATGTAGGGTCCATTTGTAGCTTTTAAAATGATTTTTAGTCATTGAATGCGTTTTTCTTTATCTTCTTTGTCAGGAAACATGTTGTTTTTGGAAAAGTTGTGAAGGGAATGGATGTAGTTGAGAAAACTGAGAAAGTGGGAACTGCTGATGGAAAACCTTTAGAAACTGTGAAGATTGTGGATTGTGGTGAATACTCAGAAATTAAAATCCCTGTTGCAACAGAGAAAGAGAAAGAGAAAGGTAATGTGTGTACATAAGTACCGACACAAGAGGCATATAAATACTTTATTTTGGCAGCATATAAGATCAGTTTTTCGTCCAGGTAAAAAGAGGAAATCAGGAAAGGTTTCATCCTCTGAGGATAGTTCTGATGAGGAAGCAAGAGGAAGACGTAAAAAATCCTTGAAGGAAAGAACTAAGAGAAGAAGATATTCTTCATCTGACTCCTACAGCTCAGAGTCTGAGTCAGATTCTTTAGATTCTGATTCTGATTCTTCTCGATCTGACTCAAGTTCTTCTGGTGATGGAAGGCGCAGGAAGAGGAAATCTGTTAAAAAAGGTAAGCACCAGCGTTCAAGGAAAAGAAGAGATGGAAAAAAAGAGAGGAAGAGCAGGCGGCATTCCAGAAGATCAAGGCGCAAGTCAAAACGGTACGGTTCCTAGTTACTTTAACTGCCACTTCTTTTTTTTGTTTTCTGCCTTGGCCTCATATTTTCCATGGATGTTTATTATGACCTTGTTTTCAGGAGATCGGAAAGTTCAAGTGATACAGAAAGTGAGAGTTCTAGAAGCAGTAGAAGCAATTCAGATGATGATAAAGATGGTCCTCATGTTTCTTCCCGTAAAACCAGTAACTTAAGGGGTGCAGAAAAAAAACTTCCAACCAATGGTATGTCATCTATATTATTATAAGATGTCCACTGTTACCTGATAATAGTTTATGTGAGTTATTTGTTATTAACATTTATTTGTGTGCGTGCCTGCTCGTGGTTTGTTGTTATGTTTCAGACGCGGGAAAAGAAACCCCTCTAGTGAAAAAAATTGTTGTTGAACAGAAGAGCAATCATGGTATGAAGAAAACTGAGGGCAACTCATCTCAAGGAGAAGGAGAATTATCTCGAAAGAATAATGCACCTTTCAACAATGGGCATAATGCAGAAGCTAAAACTACTAATCAGAACTCTGACTCAGATGATTCGAACAACTCCAGGTTTCCACTGTTAATAGCCTATTGCGTTTATTTAGACTGGTTCATGCACAACTAATAGTTAGTTTTTTTATTGCTTGACAATTTCTGTGCATATTTAATCAGCAGAAGTCCGACTCGCAAAAGGAGGTCAAGAAACAGCCCTAGGAGCAGGCCAAGCCCAAGTCCTAATAGAATTCCTAGTGGAAGTCCTCCGAGGAACACTGGCAAGAAAAGTAGAGGAAGGCTTTCTAGGAGTCCATCGGGTAGCCCTGTCCGGAAAGCTCCTGAACCTTCTACTACCAATCATGACGGGGGTCTGTCAAAAAGCACTTCTCCAAATGGAAATGCAAAGCGCGTTAGAAAAGGGCGTGGCTTCACTGACCGCTTTGCCTTTGCACGTCGTTACCGTACTCCATCTCCAGAGCGTTCACTCCGTAATTCCTATCGTAATGATGGAAGAGACACCTACAGAAGTAACCGTGATAGGTAATTTCAGTATTATGTTAGTGATAAAGCATGCGCGTAAAATGAATTATCTTTTGCATGTCTGAAGGTACTCAAGCTATAGAAATTTTTCTGAGCGCCCACCTCGTAGACATTTCCGAAGCCCACCAAGAGGCGGAAGCCCTCCCAGGTTCTCCCTCTCTCTCTCTCTCTCTCTCTCTCTCTCTCTCTCTCTCTCTCAACCAGCCTGAAGGCATATACTTAGCCATTGTATACACTAAATATATGAGGCGAGAAAAAGTAAAATCAGAGCATAAACGATCTTTTTGTTGAACATTTTGATCATAGTAGACCAACATGTCTTTTTTCTTTTGTTTATACACATGAAGAGAGCTAGACTCATTTTTATTTAAAACCCATTAATTAATAAGGAAAAATCTGTGGCACCGTCCCAAAGTCCTCTCTGAGAAAGATAAATTGTTGAAATGCTGCTTATAATTCAGAAGCATTTATCCTATCCAATCAATAAATGAAGCCCTCTGGATGAAATTAGTAATAGATTTTTGGCGTTTTGATGAGTGGGGAACTAAGCACGTCATCTTATATTACCAGGTGATTTCAACTACTGGGAAGAGGATCTTGTCAAACTTCACTTAATTAACCAGAATTCTAGTTTTACCGTATTATGCTCCTGCACTTAATTGGATTTGTCGTTTGTATTTTAAGTTATGTGTTATATTGTTTATGGCATATTGAGGCACGAATGTAGCATGCTATTCATTGGGTTTTCCGTATATATAGAAACAGGAGCAGGAGAAGTCGAAGTAGGAGCATTTCCCGCAGCCCTGGTGGTTACCGTGGCCATAATAGGGACCGCAGCCACAGCCGTAGCCGTAGTCCAGTAGATCGACCTCCTGTAAGTGATAGACTAAAGTCCCGCCTTGGACCCCGCATTGGTGATCAGCACTCTCCAGACAGAGGTAGGCTTAAATCCAGGTCGAGGAGCCCGAGGCCTTCTCATTCCAGATCTCCAGATGCTACACCTAAGCGTCGTAATCAAACTCCTAGGTCTCCCAGTAGGTCAATATCAAGCTCCCCACCTGCTCAAAGGGGGTTGGTTTCATATGATGATATCAGTCCTTGAAATCTTTTTCCTGGTTCCGGCACGCGAGTAGTTGCATCTTGAGTACGTGTATATGCACGCAGAATGGATCAATCGGAATTCTAGGTTATGTTCCTCGTTTGATCTTGCTTTCGCATTGCAATGTAATTTGAATGTAATTGACTTGGTTTTAGGATGATGTGTGGGGTTTTTGTTTCCCTTTTTCAGAGACTTAAGGGGTTTCATGCCCGTTTAGAGCTAAAACAAAACGGCAATTTTTGGGGGTGCATCTGATTGCTTACATAACTAAATCACTATTCAACATAGTGACGAAGTTTTGGGCTTGTAGCTCAAGTGGTAAGCGTATCCACGGCTGCGGTTGTGTGCTAAGATTTTCCATATAAATGAATTTTAGGGCAATCATAAACTTTATAATGTATGTTTGCGATATCGGTCATCAACAATTCAGTCTCATCCTGCATACACACACCACAACTATGCCTGCCTACTACTACTACTAGGAGTAGAACCAGAAGGGCATCAACTCTCTCTCTCAGATTGGTTGGCCTTTGGGTACAATTTGATCTTTGATCCACATGTATATCGGCACCAGTACATAGTATGTTGCTGCCATGACACCCAACATGAACCGCACGAAGAACGTCCACGGGTTTACCGGCTTTGTCACGTCCTCTGCTTTCGGACCAAGCTGCATCGGAACAAGACAGATGAAGAGTAAATAAGATAGAACATAGGATTAGATGGAACTACACATCATAAAACAAGAACAAAATTGACAGCAATAGAATTCGAGTTCAATGACCCGAACTTCCACAAATTACACCGGAAATAATGAAGTTACTCCGTTTCTATAAACAGTAGTAGCATGGCCAACGTATTTGATAATCGAACTACTACACAGTTAGAATCTACTAGTTTCATCGGAGTGCCTGAATCTTAATCAACTCTAAATGCTGAAAAGAAAAGAAATCGAACATGGAAGAGCATTAATCATCAAGAAATAGGTCAAACAAAGTTCTCCAAAAGAAAGTACCTGTAAAGGAGAATCCCCGGACGCAGGTTTAACGCCTGTTACAGAACATCCCATGATCAATCCATGGCGGCGAACCCCACGATACCATTTTGGGCCAATTCTTTTCAGCTGGACATCTTTAAACCCTGCCTTCTTGAACCACTCAATGTACTCTTCCTCCTTTGGGAAAAGCATCCATACATCGGCAAAGAAGCGAGATAACCAATATGTTGGGTACACAGGACCAATTACGCATGCTTTCCCTCCGAGTTTTAAGACCCTGTATGCTTCCCTGATGCCACGCTGCGGGTCTGGCCAGTACTCGATGCTGAGAAAATGCAATCATACAGTCCCATTAGAAAGACTACAAAAGTTAGCATGTGTATGTGAAAGTTCAAGATGAGCTAAAAGTGAAGACCATCATCCTGCACATTTTTACCACATGTCTGAGTTCAATATTTCACATCAAGTGTGCATTTGAAAACCAAAGATGGTAAAAGCATTCTTTCTGACAAGATCATATTCTAAACTACTCTAACCTACAAGGAGGAGGGGAATTCGAACATTGGCTTGGCCGATGTGCGTATAATAGTATTCTACATACGCGAAGACTATTTTCTAGCGGTAAAATTGAAACACGGTCAATACATTACATGACAAAGTTGCAACTCGAAGATTAACAAAAGCTAGAAAACACACCAAGGAAAAGGGTATGAGCAATGTACCTCCCAGCAGATACATATCGATCAGCGTAATCAGTTCGAAAAGGGAGGTCCTCAGCATCCCCCTCTATAAACTTGCACTCCTTCAAGGGCTCCTTCTGCTTAGCCTTGGCAAGCTGATGAGGTGACTGGTCAAGAATGGTGACATTCTTAGCATCCACATGCTTCACAATCCCCAGAGTGGTGAACCCCGTGCCGCCACCAACATCCACCACAATCATTCTCCGATCAGTGAGCTCCGCCGGCTCAAGCGCCTCGTCCCTCATGTCCTCAGTCCAATGCCCGGGGTTTATAACATGGTCATACACAATTGAGAGGAATCTGTAGAACCAGAAAGCCTCCTTCTTGTGCTGAATAAACCTCGGCTGAGAAGCCGGCCGAGGAGCCGAGATGCTGCCGCCGCTGCTGCTGCATCTGGGCACACTGATTCTACCACAAGATTTGGGAATTCTTGCGGCTGAAACAAACCCCGTTTTCAGAAACTGCTTCCCGTGAAGATCCGACCCGTTGAAACTCAACCCGTTTGGGGTTATTGCTCTCATGAGGGTGAGATTCTCAGCTCCATTGAGCATCGCAGAGACCATGATTTGATAATTCAGAGAAAACTCTGAAAGAAAAAAGCTACTGAATTTCACTTGGGTATTCAGCTAAGTGAATAAAATCAGTGGAAATTGATCCGCATGCAAATTGTAGCAGTTTTATGGGGTTTTACTGTTGCTCTGTTCACTTATCTCTCTCTTTCTTGAAATGGAAAGTTTACGAGAGAGAGAGAGAGAGAGAGAGAGAGAACTTACTGGTTGAGGGAGCTTACAGATTGAGAGGAAGAAGCTTTTCTCGAGCGTTGAAGGAGCACCACAGGTTTAAGGTAGAGAGGGATAGGAACAAAATGCTTGTGAGTGAACTGTGAAGCAGCGTTCTTGTGGTGCTACTTTCTTTAGGTGAACGTTCTTGTGGTAGTGCTACTTGCACTTGACGCCAACAAGATCATTTTTTTTTCTCTCTTCTTTTTATGTCTAATTCTTATTTTTGAAGGCCACGATATTCCAAAACATTTTTCTTTAAGACAAACTATTGTCTACGTTAATTTAATTTGTTTATGTACTGCGGCGAGCAGAATTCGGATATGACTGCAAATGGGAGAGTACAATGTTCTACCCAACTTAACTAAAACTGAAACTAAAATAATAATTAGGTTTAGCCAAATTGACTAGAGCAGTGTGTTTTTCTCTTTGACCGGGACTTAAACCTACCTCTGTAAAATATCACTTGTACTGGCGGATCCATGATTTTAAACACGGAGGGTCCTAATAATAAATGTCAAAAAATTAATAGACAAAAATAACATTGAAAAGTTTAATTATAACATTGAAATTTTATTCTCGGGTCTCTTTCAAGATTATTCAAATCAACGTAACACTCATTTTGTCTTGAACTTAAATTATCCGAACTTATAAAGGGTGCTATTGGCTTTGGTTAAAAATCTTTCCATGTTTCTTATTTCTACGTTACACAATTGATAAAAAAAAAAAAAACACACACACACACACACACAAACATATACCAATTAACCAATAAACAAAAATTCCATCTAAATTCCAATAATCACATGAGTATACAAACATAAAACA